>NC_051183.1:93789246-93967393 GCF_013339695.2 Rhipicephalus sanguineus
TGTTATTTATTGTATTTATCTTTCTCAAATCATGCATTGATTTCTAAATGCTGTAAGGCAATCAGTATGTGCTCGTAGTGTAATAATTGCAAAGTGTTCATGAATTTGAAAACTGTGTATTAAGAAGACCGAAAACAGAGACAACGCCCGTTCGTGGGCCGGCTGTTCTTATTCTGCTCTCGTCTTCCTCTTCCTCGTGCTGGTCAAGCACGAGGGCCCAAGCTAGGCCGCTGCTCATCGTCATGACACTCGGCCATGACTGCGAAAGATCAAAGCCGCCGACAATGTCTCTGGTGGCCGATGCTGGCTGGTCGCTGTGTCGGTCGCTACAACGCTGCGGCTTGGCTTGGTGCTTTGCCGATGACGCTTCTGGTGGGCGGCATTGACTACATCTTGGTGGTCTGTGCCGGCCACGCTGCGATTTGGTTCGGGGTTGCTCCTACGTGGATCTGGAGGACGAGACCGACTGTATCGCGGTGGTGGGTCTCGGCCACTCAGGAACGTTTTGTGGACAACTGCCATACATACATCTGGCGGTGGGCTTCGGCTGTGTCGCGTAGTAAGCGGCGGACGCGGCACGGCCAAAGAAGCTTGCCGGAACAGCATCCGAGAACAAACACCCGGGTGCCTTGACTGGGGCTCTAGTGCAGGTTTTTTTGGAAAGAAGCTGGTTTTCAATGGGCTCTGGGATTATCCACAGGGCAACGTTCTCGCGCTTGTCCCGGAGAACCTTTTCAACTCAATGTGAAGTGATGTGGCGCGCATTTGGTCAAGAGTGCTCTGGAAGCGGCTCCGGCGGGTCGGTGAGCACAGTGGTGTGTGCCCATGAGATCTTCGGTACACTCGCGGAAAGGCGCGCCAGACACCAGAGGTTCTGGCACCTGCGCGAAGGTGGTCGTGGTCTCTGGCACGTTGCGGAATTCGGAGATCCTTGGCAGAAAACCCTGCTCGCGGCCGGTATCGTCTGCCGCGCGGCCTTCTGCGTTGCTCTCGTTGGAGATGTTGCTGCGAGGGTCTTCAGCGCAGAGGTTGTGTCCCTCATGAAGCTCGTCATCGAGCACAGCGATGGATGCCTTGGGCTCTTCCGACGCCTGCACCGTAGGCGTGTGAAGCACGACAGGAGATGGTGTCTGTATGTGCCCCAGCGAAGGCGAATCTGGGGCCGGCTCTTCCAACTGCGCTGGACGAGGAGTGGTCTCGGCCTCTCTCAGTGATGTTAAGATGCCGTGTACTGGCGCAGAGGCGGACACCAGCAGTGGAGTGCAAGACCGGCGTCCAACGTCAGTTTCAGGGCAGCCCGAGAGGGTTTCGGTCGTGGGGCTCGAGGGCACCGAAGCCCCATCGAGCTGGTGCCCCAGATGAGCTCGACGCCGGAGAGGGGTCATGTTGGTGAAGGGCACAGCTACATCATAGAAGCGCTGTGCCTCGTGATCTCGGGCGGAGGGCAGGTTTGTGCACGCCCGAGCCGCGCCGTCGAAGTGGTGTGCCTCACAGCCCCCATGCACGGTTGAGAGTGGGTCTGGGGAGATAGGGTCACAGGCATGTGAAAGAGGACGAAAAAGATTTGTGATTTTTGCACACCATGCCGACCAGGATGGCTGCCTGACGCCCTCGTAGGCATGGCATGCCTTAGCGGCATCGCGAAGGCTGTCGATGGCAATCATCCATTTTTGATGGTCCGTCCAGGCGTGGCGGGTGCCGAGCGAGTTGATGGTGTCAGTCCAAAGGAAAACGTCGTCCTGGAAGCCGCGGAATTCCGGTAGTTCGCAGGCAGCCGGTGATGGTGCTACGGTAGGCGAAACACCGGGGCATGACGACGCCAACCAGTCGAGTTGGTATGAGAGCTCCGTGAGGGCACACCGCAGCTCTCTGCGGCTCTCGGGTGAGCTTTCTTCATGGTATCGCGAGGCGGCGGCGGCCAACGCGGCACTGATCGAGTGCAGTGCTGGCAAGGCGGCAGGACACAGCACGGAGATTGACGCTGCCAAGGCGTTCACCGTGACTCGGAGTCGCGCGATGGTGGCGGAAAGATCGGCGGCGCTCTCGGGCGAGCCGCGCGTGGAGCCAGTGGTGACGTCCGCGGAGTTGGACACAATCGGTGTACTCACAGAGGAGGGACCCTTGTCCGAGGGAGCTTGGACAGCACCCCTAAGCGGCTCGGGTGCCGATGGAGTACTGAGTAAGCCGTTGTCGCTGCGGGAAGCGTGGACGGCATTCCCGGGGTCCTGGCCGTTGGAAGCGTCAACCGCGTTCCGAGGTAACCGGTACCCGTGCGATGGCTTGTCGTGAACTGGTACTGCGGCGTCGATGAAGGAGGCTTGAGCCGCCGAGGAGGCCTGGACGCCGTCCACGGACGGTGCCTGAAGCGCCGACAGATTGGCAGGTGGTGGCGAGGAGGCATGTATGCCGTCCCTGGGCGAGAGGAGCCCGTGTGCATTGTTGCCGCGAAGGAGCACGTCACCGGAAAAGTAGTTCCCCGGAACCACAATGGAGGCCTGGACGCCGTCCGCTGGTGGTGGGATGGATGCTTGCCGCGGTGATCTACTTGCGGGTTCCATCAGCGAGGAAGCGTGACGGCGTTCCTCTGGAAGACGCGTTGCCTCAAGCTAACAGCTTGGGGTTCGCCGAAGCCTTTCGAAGACTGCGCCATTGTAATGAAGAAACAGAGAAACAAGAGACAACGCCCGTTCGTGGGCCGGCTGTTCTTATTCTGCTCTCGTCTTCCTCTTCCTCGTGCTGGTCAAGCACGAGGGCCCAAGCTAGGCCGCTGCTCATCGTCATGACAACTGCTAATTTGAAAAACCTAAGCTCCATCTAAGCCAGGAGGATATAGTTTATGCAAATTTATGTATAATTAATTTCCATGCTTGCTGTACTGCCATGCTCACTCCTTCTATAAATGCAAAAGTAGACATGCTACTGTTTAGTAACTTTTGTAGTACTATACGCATCACCTCTGGGTTGTAGCAGTGGCAGTGTCACTGGTGTTTGGTGTGAAGTTAAAACACCTTATCAGATATTGTACTTTCCATGCCCTATTGCAGTTTGAATAGAGCTGAAAAAGCAGAGTGGTCATCCTGTCAGTAGCCACTAAATGGGTGCCCTTGTGACACAGGTCTACCCTTTCGATTAATTTTTCTTATCCAGTCTTAGATTGTCATAGTATTTCTTTCTCGAGGTATCCTCAAAACACGAATTTTCAGCTTACCTTATAGTACAACTTACAGCTGCCCTTTGTCTAAAATAACTTGCTTAGAAAGTTTAGCAACACCATGTTGAAATAGATAGCATTATGCGCTTTTTTGAGGGGTGTTGAATGAACAAAGAAAAGCTTCAGTGGGGCAGGTGTTCGTGAACAGCTGAAAGCGGTCACCAAGTTGAAACAATTCAGTTTAATGCTTGATCAGATATTGAATGGTGCTTTGTAAAGGTCTCTGGTCAGTTTTAAGGCTTCCATGCTTGTCCCACTCTCACATGGAGCAACGCCAAAGAAACAAGGAGGCTGCACACATTAGTCTGCGTGGAAGCATTTCTGGTTAAGCAAGTCCGTAATGTGGTGAGTGCTGATGCATCTTTTTGTTGCCTGTGAGAAGCCGACAAGTGACTGTGAGAGCTTCCATGGCAGTATTTGGCTTCATCATGTGCATGCTTTGGTATTTTTTTAATTTTTATTTTTATTTAATACATACTGCGGAACTGAAGTCCATGCAGGGTGGGTAGAACACATTAGGTCAACAGAAGTAAAAGAATGTTGTAAGTTGAATGATACAATTTTAAGCGCACACGTGCGTGCGTTCACACACACACACACACTAGGAAAACACGTTTTTGAGGAGACTACTTTGAACAATGCAAGTGTAAAAAGTAAAATGGTAAAATAATACAGTGTTTATAGAGGTAAGTTGTTCCAAGTAATAATGGTGCGCAGAAAAAAAGAAAGTGTTTGAACAGAGGAGAGCTACAAGGTGGGCTAATTGGTGTTGATACATCTTCAAAAGTGCACTTAGTGAACACAGACACAAATGAAAAAAAAAAGTACAGGACATAAGGCTGTATATTTTTTTCATTTGTGCCTGTGTTCACTAAGTGCACTTTTGAAGATGAAGATGTATTTGAATAGATTTGTTCGAGCAAAATAGGGTATTAGGGCATTTGGGTGATGTTGGCGAGTAGGCCTCATCATTAGTAGACTCAGATAGACTGCAGGGTAGAGTGCGAGTTTATTAGTAACTGTGCGAGAAAGTTGAGCCGTAATTTATTTTGACGCGAATAAAGTGTTGGAATATGATTAGACTGCATTAGTTCAGTTGGTGAGTGAATGTTGAGAACTTGTTATAAACAAACTGGATAGCATGTCTTTGAATTCACTTGAGCTTTTTGTTACATTGTTTGTAGGGGTCCCATGCAATGCAAGGCGTACTTGCACTTCGGTCGAATGAAGTAGTTATAAGCAAGAAGTTTAACAGAGGCTGGGACATGTTTAAGTTTTTATTTAAGAAAACACAGTTTTCAGAAGACAAAGGAAGATATGTTTTGCACATGAATGTTCCAGGACAGGTTGTTGCAAATAGTGACACCTAAATATTTATAATTAGTGACTTCTTTAAGTGCAGAGATGCTCAGCGTACAGCTGTAATTTAGAGGTGTTTTTTTTGGGAAATTGGTAAAAAAAAACACTTTTTTCTACATTCAAGGTCATCTCCCATTGATTGCACCAATGGAAAATTTGACTGAGGCTTTCACACAGATCATCTTGGTCACTAGCGCGGGTGATATCCTTAAACAACACACAATCGTCTGCGATAAACCTTATTTGAACATTCAGCTTAACAACATCAACAACGTCATTAATGTACTAGAGGAACAAGAAAGGACCCAACGCACTTCCCTGCAGTACCCCAGAAGTGACTGGTAAACAGGCCAAGTGATGCCCACCTATGTCCGCGAACTGCTCGCGATTGTTTAGGTATTCAGCGATCCAAGAAACAAGTAGTTCGGGAATACCATAGTTCTTTAGCTTAAATATTAGTTTGGAATGAGGTACCTTATCAAAAGCTTTACTGAAATCTAGAAAAATTAAATCAATTTGGTTATTATTATCAATAGTAGAAGCAAAAGTGTGAATGGCAGTGACTAATTTTGTAACTGTGGAATATCCCTTTCTGGAAACTGTGTTGAGAGCTGGTTAGAATTTTTTTCTCTTCAAGAAACTCAATCAGGGCTTTTGCAATAATATGTTCAATTCAATAATTGAATAACAGTTCAATTAGTTTACAGCAAGATAACGTTAGTGATATGAGACAATAGTTTTCTAAAAAGAGACGATCACATTTTTAAAAATGGGTACTGCTCGGGCTGTCTTCCAGTCTTTCGGCAAACTCGAACACGACAAGGAAGCATGAAATATAATGATGAGATACTTTTTGCAAGAGGTTCAGCATGTCGGCAAAGAAAAACATTTGGAATATTGTCAGGTCCAGAGGAAGTTCTAGTTTTCAGGTTACGTAGCATTGAGATATAGGTTGCAAACTCACTCATGAGTCGACTCACTCGGACTCAGATCAAGCCGTGAGTCTGAGTCTGAGTGAGTCCAGGTGAATAATATTTTAGTGAGTGTGTGTCTGAGTGAGTCCTGTTGTGACAAATTTTGGTGAGTCGGAGTCCAAGTGAGCCCGGTTAAGGAAAAGTTTGGTGAGTCTGAGTTCGAGTGAGCCTTAAGCGCAAAATATATTTCGCGAGTGAGTCTGAGTGAGCTCCACATTTTTTGTGACCTATGGGACTCTTATCTACTTAACTTTGGCATTATTGTCAGCCTATCGTCGACTCCCGTTTATACTCATGTCTAATCACACATAATTCAAGGCACTAGCGTTCATATGCAAGCTCAATATTTATTGATTAGAGTCATGAGTTACAGACGGCAAAAACTAAGGGAAGTACTTGATAAAAATATATCGTGTCACTCATCTCTTACAATAAAAAGTCCTTAACTGGATAGCAATCACTAATAAGTCGCATTTGAAAGTACAAGATGAAAAGGTGTCAAGTAGAGCAGCGAATATGCGAGATATTGACATTAAAGAGCAGTGGCACCATGGTAAAAAAAAAGCTAATTACAGGCTTACGGACTCATGAGTTGACTCACCCGGACTCAGATCGAGCCGTGAGTCTGGGTCTGAATGAGTCCGAGTGAGTAATATATTGGTGAGTGTGAGTCCGACTGAGTCCGGTTGAGGAAAATTTTGTTAGTATGAGTCTGAGTGAGCCCGAAGGGCAAAATATATTTCATGAGTGAGTCTGAACGAGCTTCACATTTTTTGCCGACCTATGCATTGAGAGCACTCCAGGATGGCTAATAAAATTTGAAAACTTTGTAACGGCAGCGCAAACAACTAGGCCAGTGGGAATGCCATCAATTGCAGCAGAAAATACACTGTTGAAGTATATGTTGAATTGTTCAGCAATGATATATTAACTGGATATATTTTATGTTCTGTAACCACTGTTCAACCATTCTGTGTTATGGGATTTCCTAGTGCCTTCCTGAAATTTCTTGGCTGTTTCCATTCCTTTGTATAGTTTCCTTTGGTGACACCTTGCTATTGGAGACACGTACTGTGTGATCTCAATGCACGTTAAAGAACAGCAGATGGTCAAAATTTTCGGACTCCCCCCACTATGGCATGCCTCATAATCATATCTTGGTTTTGGCATGTAATACCCTAGATATTATAATTGCTATGGGAGTTTGCTGTAGTTGACAGGCTCTTCATAAGATGCATGGTGTATAACTGTGTGTTAAAAGCCTGAAATGAAAGTTTACTTGATCTGTTCACTGTCAGTCCTATGTGGCTGTGTTTTATGTTTTTTATGGTTTAGTACTTGATTTTCTTCTTCTTGCAATGGCTGATGCTTGATTTTCCACTGGGGCATGCATGGCTCCATTGATGTGTTCATGCTGTCATTGTCTAGGTTTAATACTGTTATCTAATTGTGTGTGAAGTGCAGCACCTTGGAAGTTGGCCAATTTTTGTATCGCTCTGTTTACAGCTTGTGCCAGTGGAAACACTGGGAGCAGAGTTTTGTCATGTAGAATAACCTTATTCTGACTTTGAAGTCTCAGCCAGAGATTCATTAGTATGCTGGGAATCACTGGATTGCTTGCAGAGACAGGGCACAATGTCTTGTAATACACTACCTTGAATCAAATAGTTTGGAAAAGGGGTTGTCATTTATTGATAAGGTTCTGGTTGCTTGAATTGAAAAAAAAAAAAAAATTTTTTTTTGCTAACTTTAATGATGCCTAAGGGAGCTTATAACAGTACCAAGAACCTGTGGAATCTTATGGCAATTGTACCTTGTGCTGTTGAATTTGGTAAACTACATTGACTGATTAGCTAATGTCACAGCTAGTGGAACAGCTAAAACTCCAAAGCAAAATTGGAACATGTGTCGTGCAAAATGGTTATGATTTAGGGCTTGCTTCTATAGTTTTAATAGTGCGGTATCTAGCTTTTAGCAGAAGTCAAGTGTTATTTGCGCAGAGGTTGCAATTCTCAGTCTCTGGTGCAGAATTTTGAAGCATAGCATTGAAGATCTTGTGATTGTGCAAGGAGGCTTGATGTATACTTGCTTTAATCAAACTGTCCTTCAGTCTTTCTCTTCCTCCTGCTATGCCACCATGTTCCTTAAGCTTATACAGTCACCAACGGAAAGGAAATTGAAAAATTCACTTTGATATAAAAATCAGTATGTTGCTTGTCAACCTGTGCATTCTTGCTGTTGCTTTGCACAGCATTCAAAAAAAGGTTTATTGTCACATCCACTGAATGAATGTGTGGGCTCGAAGCAAACATTTTAAAATGATACTGTTTGTTCCCTCCCCTTTTCTGCTTTGGTTATGTACACGAGACTTTTGCAAATTTTAATGTTCATACATTCATACATTCGCAGGTGTGCCATGGTATTCAAGCAACCATCTAACCAGCTCAACTTCGTTATGTGATTAGGGAACCATTGGAGCATGCACAAGCACCGTTTCTTTCTTGCACATGTTATCTCAAGAGGCTGCATGCTTTCAAGACTTGCTTCGTTTGTTGCAGGCACCTACTGCTGCCCGTGCACAGAGGGGATCAGTGCGGACCAGCAAGAACGAGAAGAAGGACTCTTCACTTAAACCTCAGGCTCAAATGTCCGCTAAGTCATCCCTGGCTTCGCCCGCGGCTAAGAAAAGGAAGTTCTTCAAGTCGAACAACAGCGAATGGGATGCATTCTTTGTAGTTTAACTGGGCACAGCTAGCACGAGGGTTCGATGCGATTTCGCCATATTTCCGTGCCTAAGTCTGCATGGGGCGTGCTTTCCTTCTAAATTAATTTTTCTTTGTGGTGCAGGTATCATCATGCAGGTGTGCATGATGATACTTCACTCCTTAAATTATATTGCACTTGGAACTAAGGCGTATGAGCCCTTGAATAATCAAAAGTTCATTTTACGAGCCATTCTGACTTAACCTATAGCTATTTATTTGATTGCTTGCTTCATGTCACCAGGAAGCTGTCAGCTGCATTACACTAATCTTATTATGCAAGAACTGCAAGCAAGCATTCAGCGCATCTTTTTTTTTTCCTGCCACATGTTGACGGGCAGGTTTATTTTTATATTGCCAGTTCCATTTCAGCGTAGCTAAGATGAATTCGTATTTATTTGCTGTTCACCTAAGGTGTAGTTGTTTGCATTTCTATTTTATTCGTTCTATTTTGACTAGCATACAAAGCTTTGTGTGCGTACGTATTTTAATTTCGATGTAATAAGTTTGCGTTTCTATTCTTATTTACTATGGAACCACGTAATAATTGCATAGTTCTGAAGCAGCTACAATAAACAGATGTATTTCAGCAACGATCATATTTGTGGTTCTTTATCTGTCAGTCGTCTTTTATATGAACATTATCAGTATGAGGTATCTACTCTTCAAGATATCGTTTGCACCTGAAGGAGGTTATTTTGTTAACATACTACGCGTTTCTCATAAATGTACTAGGCAAAAGAAAGTCCTGCTTACGAGGAATGTACCGGGACCTCGTTTTATATTGAATATTGAAAACAGACAAGCCATGCATCAGCCACAAAGAAAAGTTAATGCATAAGTAGAATGTTGGAGATTCCATCCTTGGAGGTAAATTAGCGTAGCTGACAGGTGCACTCCCGTCGTCGCGCTTAGCGCGCTGCTGCTCGGGTGTTCTCGCAGTGGTCTGTCGACCCATACTTGCCACATGCTACCGCGCCAACGGAGCGCCTAGACTCGACTGACGCAGCGAAACACATACGAAAGGCGTACCGCACCACTGAAGCATTCTGCACAGCCTCCGGGACCGGCCCATCAATCGACATTGTCGCTTGATTAATGACGTCATCATGTGACGTTGTCATCGCGTCACAAATCTTGGCGATCTGTCACGTCACGGTTACTTCACACACTGGCGTCATTACTTAGGGGTGGTGCCATCAAATTTGTGGCTTGCGTGTTCTTTGCTGTAAGCGTTTCCTACACGCACCAAGATTCATGTATTCTCGCAAAATAATGTAATATCGTCTTTTTATGACAGCTTTCGGTTTCTGGGCGCCGAGGTTGGGCAGTGACGCAGCAGTGTATTGGGCTTGGTCACGTGACCACACAAGGCTGTGACGCACTTAGCCAGAAAGCGATCGGAACTCGGCGAGTGATATGCAGCAACCGATGCCTTGCCGGTACGTACATTGCGGAGGTCCGGAGGTCACCCACGTCACTACAGGAGATCAGGTGTGACGTCACTACAGCTTTCGTTAGCGATGGGTCTCGATCGGGAGAAGGTACACATCGGCATTTAGGTACACATTCTAAACGTTTGCTGTGCCCGACTCTTCGTGTGGAGTGTCCTTGCATACAGAGGAAACCCACAACAGGCTTGTTATAGCCTCGAAATTTGATGGCACCACCCCTTGAACGTCGGAAAGAAGATTACTTTTTTAAGGGCTCATTTTTCTTTGTACAATATTAATGAGAACTAAAAGACAATGCCAAGGAAAGTATAGGGGATGTTATTTGTACTAATTAGGATATAAATGTGAAGAAAGTAGGGGACGAGAAGGTAACAGGGGATATGTTATTTGTAGTAATTAGGATGTAAATGTGAAGAAAGTAGGGGACAAAAATTGGCCGCGTATCTGCGTGCTTCGCTGCAAATGTCGTGTAAAGACGATAGAAGAGGCGCTGTGTGAGATATGGACGCCATCTGGCAATACGTCGGGAAACATGAGTGCTGTGTTGCGTGCTGGTAGTCCCGGCGCAGCAGCAGGCGAAGACCGGCGGTGACCAACGCGACCGGCGGGGACGCCAGCCAGCCCGAAAACGCGGTTTGGCGCGAAGCGTTGAAGCAGAGAACGTCCGCACTCAATGAGTACTCTCCACACACTCGTTTATTTACACGTCGCCTGAGTAAAACAGGAACGCCAGAGCGGCGCCCACAACCGGCAGCCTGAAGGCCGCCCACAACGCTGCTTTTTCATTTTTTAAATATTTTTTTTTCACCTTCTTGGCCTTCTCAAAACTAAAGTTTTTCAACACCAACCCATGGCATTCGTACAGTGCAATACAGAACCGAAACCGAAACACAACAATGAGCTCGTGCGAAGGGCAAGGAGGAAGGCAAATTTCAGCACAGTCGCATTTTCAGCTTTGTTGAAACAGCGCTCACTAGACGACGACGAAGTAAAAGAAGGCACAGGACAGGCAGCGCCTGTCCTGTGCTTCTTTTACTTCATCGTCGTCTAGTGAGCGCTGTTTCAACAAAGATGAACGCATACCAGCTCGCTCAAGCTTCCATTCTTATGCATTTTCAGCGCAGCTTAAGAAACTAGGGTCCTTAAAATTACGTATGTATGCATTTTCTATTGAAGGAACACGCCACCTAATACTTACCTAGGGATGTTGCACCTCAGATATGCATGATATTTACTTTTTGATCGACAACGTTCACAAGTATGAACAGCTGTACCAGTTCAAGACGGCTGGCCCTTGGGCAAGTGGTTCAACTTTGGCCGAGTGGCTGAATCGAGGGACGTGCCGACAAACAGAAAGACAGACAGACAGAAAGACAGACCAAAATTTCTGCGTTTAAGTTCCCCAAGAAAGACTATCGTCTTTAAAAGATAACTTGCCGCCGGCAGGGACCGAACCTGCAACCTTCGAATAACGCGCGTCCGCTGCTCTACCACTGAGCTACATCTCCTTGGCATTGTGTGTTCTGGAGGTCACGTGGTTTTTTTCTGTTCGTGGAGGCACACCGCAAATCAAGCAGGTGTTGCATTGACAGCTCTGCCGCAAAAGAAAACGACCAGAATGAACCAAAGTATAGTACTACCAAAGCGTAGTGCAGCCAAACCTTAGTACACCGCGTGTTTTATCTGCGATTTCGATTTTTAAAAGTTACCTTGCTCTTTGCAAACAGTTGAACGAGAAAAGAATGTCGCCGCATGTCCTAAATTCTGATACCGCATAAGTCGATTTCTATCTACAGCTATCCTGAACCGTCGGATGAAAAGGCCCAGATCCGAGTAAAAGCAATTAGAACTACAAGATGTCTTTGTACCACAAATATGTTTTTGTTTAGTATACTTTAAAATCACACGTCCATGCGATTTTACACTCAAGTTATCCCAATTTTCGACCATATTATGTAAGTTAATTACTGTGTGTTCATAAATAAGCTGCCGAAGTTTATTTAGCGCATTAGGTCGAGCACTTAATTTATAATTGAATATTTTTATAAACACGCGAGCAGCTTGATAGTCGGGCAACACTAGCGCACTCGCCAGCCGTGACCAGCAAGCAGCTTGCTGTGCGAGCGTCTTCATTCCGGCGAACGATACTGTTTCGTGGTCATGCAGCTGCGCGTGTAATCGATATTTAAGTTTTCTTCAGCTTGGCAGTGAAATAGAACGGGCGGCTGAAACTTTGGTAGAAGACGGCTCTGGTCCATGCAGCACGTCACGTCACGGACGCCATGACAAAATGGCGCTAGGGTAGCAGCAGGCTTGGGCTTGTTGGTTTGGCAGGGTGACAGCGCAAAATACGAAGACAGAGAGGAGGCTTGACATACACGAACGCAGTCTTACAACGGTACTTTATTCGGCGACAAGCAACCGCATATATAGTGTGTAGTGTGTGTCAAGCCTGTCTTCGTCTTTTGCGCAATGCGCTGTCACCCTGTATCATGCAAAACGGTGGTCGCCGGCGGTGGGCGGGGCTTATAGCCGGCGACTTCGCGACGCTCGCGCGCCTTGGCGTGTTCCGTCTCGTTTAGGTTGCGTTGAGTTTCTGATACCTCTCCCATGTGAGCCGGAAACCACATGTCTGGTTAGACACAATATTAATGAGAACTAACAGACAATAATGCCTAGGAAAGTATAGGGGGTGTTGTATTTCTAGTAATTGAAATATAAATGTGAAGAAAGTAAAGTGAATATCGAAAAGATAACTTACCGCGGGCAGGGACCGAACCTGCGGCCTTCTATAAATAACACCCCCTATATAGTGCAACAGGGTGGCTACTTGGGCTGGTTGGTACTGCATTCTAAAAGGAAAAATACGCTCTTTGTGCGCAAAACGTTTCAGAAAAGAAGACAGATAGGACAGAGCGCACTGTCCTATCTGTCTTCTTTTCTGAAACGTTTTGCGCACAAAGAGCGTATTTTTCCTTTTAGAACACCCCCTATACTTTCCTAGGCATTGTCTGTTAGTTCTCATTAATATTGTGTCTAACAAAGAAAAGCGAGCCCTTAAAAGTCATCTCCTTTCCTTCGTTCATAGCGAGGGTCTCGTCCTGGCAGACTTGATACCTTCAGGTAGTATGCGAAGGATTATTGGTCAGCTGCCGGCTCGTAAAAATATCACGTGCTACGTGAAGCCAACAGGCAGAAAAAGAGTATTCCACACTCGCCGCCATGGCTGCGACCGGCGCTGACTAACACTCCTAGCTTTAAATGTACATATATGCCCCATAAAGTGGACGAGAGGATGACCGCCGCCGTAGCTCAGTGGTAGAGCATCGGACGCGTTATTCGCAGGTCGCAGGTTCGGTCCCGGCCTGCGGCAAGTTATATTTTCGTCCGCTTCACATTTATATTCTAATTACTAGAACACCCCCTATACTTTCCTAGGCATTATTGTCTGTTAGTTCTCATTAATATTGTGTCTAACAAAGAAAAACGAGCCCTTAAAAGTCACCTTGTTTCCTTCGTTCATAGCGAGGGTCTCGTTCTGGCAGACTTGATGCCTTCAGGTAGTATGCGAGCAGGGGTGAGACAGCTGCGCATATTGCGCATTTTTGATACGATTCTGTTTTCCTGCGCCAAGCTGCTCCAAAAGCATAAAAATTGCAAAAATTGCGCCGAACTGCGCCGAAACGGCCCCTCAATCAAGAATTTTCAAGCCCGCGTCACTTTCAGTGTGGGAAAACGTAACTTTATAGAAGCAGCGCCAGGGATACGTTCGCAGAACACGTTAACGCGCCCAAGCGTGTCCTTCTGTGATAATCGCCTCTGAGCGGTTGTAAATATGTGTAGTGTCCGAGCGGTAACGACGTAGTGTCCGAGGGGTAAGGTTTCTCGGCGCTCGCGACGCATTCTTGAAGGCGGTCCCTCACGACGTGGCAGCGAACGGTGGCGCAGCGCGCTTTTGTCATCACCTATTAAAAGCGTGCGGTACACTTGACGCTACGCCACCCGCGCAGCCGAGCAGATAGCTGAAGGCGCTTTATTTTAGGCAGTTTTCGAATAACGTACGCTAAGTTAGCGTTAGCGTTAGCGTCACTTAACGGGAGCCCGCAAGCGGTTAGCGTACGACGCATGCGTAGTTGTGCGAAAAGCCAACGCAAAGCTTTTCTTACGCTATTCGAAAGCTTCCTGAGGGTTCGTCCTTCAGGGAGGGCAAATATTAATCGCAGCGCCCGTCCTTCCGATTAAGTCAAAGTATGGGCGGTATCGACTTTGCCCCCCCCCCCCCTTCGTGCGCACGCCTATGGGGGTGGTCATACTGGCGCGTTCGTCGGTGGCCATACCGCTTTTGTTCTTTCCTGATGTTACGCGCGAAGGCGTCGCCGCAATCGCGTGCTAGTCGGAATCATTCATTGACCGTTCAAAGACGTACTGCTATGTGACTATACAATTCTTGTGCAATCAGTTTTTATTGCGATAGCAATTATATGGACAGTCTCGAGGGGTTCTTGCCGTCGCCGTCATGTCCTTCCGGTATGAAGTCCAAATTGATAAGATCCCCCTGCGAATTGTATGTTCTACAGCGGGTAAAAGCACGCGAGCAGAGGCGACGTACGCGGCCGAAGCAAACGAGCCGGCCCATTGCCGTCGCTCGGAGGCTGCATGCGATAACATCACCCCGCTCGGAAGGCCTGCCGTCGAAGCAGACAGGAAACGCCCCGCCCGTTTTTAACAAGCCTTAAAAGACACGAAGACGCGAGGGGGGGGGGGGGGGGAGTGTCGCGCGAGGAGCAACTTTGACGGTCGCGATAACTGGCGCGCGCGCGCGCGCTATCTCGAAAGTCATCACAGCGGGCCGGGCGGCTCGTATACGCTTCTACGTGCTGCGCTCTCAAAGCGAAGTGACTATGCGGAGAACATGGCTCCCTGGAGCGGCCGTATTTTCTTACACCATCGTTTTGTAGTTACGCGAGATCGGATACAAAACAGTTAGCTGCCAGCCTTACTTCGTGTAACACTACAATTTGTTGCTATCGCATTCATTGCTTCGCCCTTGCGGTGAAACTGTGACTTTTTTTTATTATTTGAGAAGTGTGATGTTTTTTCTTTTCTTATTTTCAAATGTAAAGTGAACCCACTTGGAAAAACTTTTTTTGATCTATTTCATATGTTGTTACCAGGGTTATATAAATTGCGTGGTTTGTAAAAAGGTAGTGTAGTTCATACCTGGCAATAATCTGTTAAAAAAAGCTTTCTCCAAAGGCTCTTTGAATGTTATGTGTATAAGCCGATTAAAATATGTGCTTGTTCCTCCAAGTTACTACAAATTTGTTTTTTCAAGCTCCAAAAACGACATAATAAATGCCGCTAACTGCTCCCAAACAAGGTTCTCCTGCTCCTAAATTGAAATTTTGCTGCTCCCAAAACTGCTCCCAAATCGATTTCAGCCGTCTCACCCCCTGTGCGAGGGATTATTGGTCAGCTGCCGGCTCGTGATAATATGACATGCTACGTGACGCCAACAGGCAGAAAAAGAGTGTACCACACTCGCCGCCATGGCTGCGACCGGCGCTGACTAACACTCCTAGCTTTAAATGTACATACATACGCCATAAAGTGGACGAGGGGATGACCGCCGGGCATCGGACGCATTATTCGAAGGTCGCAGGTTCGGTCCCTGCCGGCAGCAAGTTATCTTTTCGTCCACTTTACTTCTTCACATTTATATTCTAATTACTAGAAATAACACCCCCTATACTTTCCTAGGCAATAGTGTCTGTTATTTCTCATTAATATTGTGTCTAACAAAGAAAAATGAGCCCTTAAAAGTCACCTTGTTTCCTTCACGAGTCCGGTTTGAAATTCTACCGCCCGTTGGACTTTGCTATCGCGCAGGATTCGGGCCGCTCGTCGCGAGACCCATCCTTTGGCGTAGTTTCTGACCGCTTGTCTCGAGTCGCAGATGACCGTCGTGCACGTCGGATCCGTGAGTGCGAGCGCCACCGCCACTTCCTCCGCTTCTTGTGCGTGCTCGCACGGTATACTTGCCGATATTCTCGTTTGGCCTTTCCAATCGACGACCGCGAATCGCGAGCGTTCTGCGTATTCAGCGGCGTCAACGAACCGCGTCCCCATTTTGTCTCCGTAAGTGTGGAGGAGAGCCTTGGCCCTGGTCACTCTTCTGCCTCGGTTGTGCTCCAGGTGACGGCGACTTTCTGGCCTTGTTGTGTGTGGTAACGGATGCCGAGACTTTCCATGATCTGGCGTCCCGCTCTCGTGCCCGATAGTCCTTCTAGTTGTGAAGTGCGCTGCGCCTCGGCTATTTCGCTGAGCGTATTGTGAAGCCCAAGTTGAAGCAACAGGTGCGTGCTGGTAGACTCGGGTAGCCCCAGAGCTACCTTGTACACCCTGCGGATGAGGACGTTGATCTTGGCTTCTTCTGCCTTGTACCAGTTGTGGAATGCCGCGAAGTATGCAATGTGGCACATGACGAAAGAGTGTATAAGTCGTATGAGACTTCTCATTCCGCTTCTTCCACTAGTGACCCTCTTGAGGAGTCTCATGGCGTTAGTCGTCTTGTGCTTTAGCAATCGTTTCGCCGTTGCCGCCGTTGGCCTCAATTATCATGCCGAGGACCCTTATTCTCTTTACTATCGGGATGATTGCTCCGTTGCTCCTGCGCAGCCTGATCTCTTCGTATTCGCCTAATTGTCGCGCCACCCTCCCACCGCACCCGAGTGGTCTACCCCTTTCAGTGGGGCGGTAAAGTAGAGTTCAGACTTTTTCGGCGAGCATCGTAGCCCCGTTCCCACGAGATGGTCTTCTATAGTGTCGATTGCTAGTTGTAGCGCCGTTAGTAGTAGTAGTAGTATAAACATTTATTGATGAGGGCATCCAGGTCTAGTGGGTAGGTCCCTCACAACAATAGCAACATAAATATTTCGACTCATTCACTGTTAGGTGGCGTGAGTAACGCTGGCGCATGACGCATGTTCCTATTGTAGTTTTCAATGCTCCACGACCGAGTACTATTTGTTGCGTGAGGTTGCCTGCTACTGTGTAGTATGACGCGCTTTTACGTATATTTGCATGCTGTTGCGTGTACTATTGCGTGCTAGTGCGTATTTGCGCGCAGTGCTCCGCATGGCGGCCAGCGCATTCTGCGTCACTGTACGAGCACTGCACATGCGTAAGCTTGCAACTACGCGTTTTTATTTTCATAGAATACGTTGCGCTTGAACGTGAGTTTCTCTTCCAAGTTAAACTCCGCACAAACCGGGTGTAAAAGAACTGAGAAGACAGAAGAGAACGAAGTGCTGGCACGAGAGGAGAGCGCGCGCTTGGTGTGCAGCATGGAACGTTTACGTGTGCCTGAAATGAACGTTTTGTGGCCCCTTTGAGTTATTAAATACTTTTCCCACTCCATTCTACCGGCGAATACACATTTATCCAAACCGGACATGCGAAAATGCCAAATATGTTTGTTGCAAATATGGGGGGACAATTTGAGTGGCATGCGATATATCGGTAATCGCGAAGCCATTTTTTTGCTGTCATCTAAAATAAAGGCACAGTGGGACACAGGTGTATGTATATATATTAAGGCTGCCTGTAACCGCTTTCTTGAAAAAATACGAAAGTTGTTACGTGCCTCCATCTGCAGTGCTTAGTCTAATATTGCCTTGGGCGCTGGTCGCTCAGAGGAATGCCACTTCTTAAGTGGCATTCCTCTGAGCGACCAGCGCCCAAGGCAATATAAGACTAAGCACTGCAGATGGAGGCACGTAACAACTTTCGTATTTTTTTCAAGAAAGCGGTTAAACGAATGAACAGAAACGAATGAAACAGATTGAGACGATAAATTCGTTTTTCACAAATATGTATCGGCTAGTCCTTTATTTTGACTGTATAAACAAGAATCCAGTACTGCCCCGCCACGGTGGTCTAGTGGTTATGGCGCTCAACTGCTGACCCGAAGGTCGCGGGATCGAATCCTGGTCGCGGAGGCTGCATTTTCGATGGAGGCAGAAATGTCTGTGGCCCGTGTACTTAGATTTAGGTGCACGTTAAAGAACCCCAGATGGTCGAAATTTCCGGAGCCCTCCACTACGGCGTCTCATAATCATATCGTGGTTTTGGGACGTTAAACTTCAGATATTATTATTATTATTAAGAATCCAGTACTCAGGAGCAAGTGACTATACAGTCTGTTTACTTGAGTATGACATGAAGTTTGACATGCGCTGTCATACCAAAACTTACTTAACCTTACACGGCAGAACGGCACTTGCACGATTCCTCGTACGGAGTGATAAATTATCATCAACGTCTGTAAACGACATCTGCGACTTCATTTTATTGTTATTGAAATAAAAAAAAAGTTGTGGCCATTTCTTGGCGATGGCTATACCCCTTTCCACTAGGTTGTTACTTGTGAGGATACAAAAATATTAAGAACCTTAAAAAATATATTTACATATATACAGTCCTGCATAATTGGTAAGTTCAAAAGTTCGCGTTTGAACAGAGCACATGCACATACAATCGTAGTGCGCACTTTCAATGTAGTTCGCTCAATATTCATCACAAATATTAGCGTCTTCAAAAAAAAAAAAAGAAAACGTTGATGCACTTTTATTGCTTTGCTATTTAACCGAGATGGCCATGGGCCATCTCGGTTAAATAGCAAAGCAGTAGTAGTATTTCCGCCAATACAGTAGTACTTCCGCCAATGAGAACGCTCGCTCCTAGTCCAGCGAGTGTAGTTCCTGTTCGAGTCGCCGTCTATGTTGTGCTTAAGACAGTCGAGAAAACGTATCATACACATCTTCGTCGTTGTGGCCGCACGAAAATGTTGACGATGGCGCACGCTGAATCCGGAATAACAAGTGCTTTGTTTAAGCAGTTCCGAGTCCTAGTCGATGCGTGAGTGTGTCGCACGGAGTGTCGATATGTTGTGGGAGCTGAGGATCTGTTTGGCGTCCAAGATTAGAGTCAGCAGTGTACAAGGTCGATTCCTTTTGTGCTGTCGGAGAACCAGCTGATGGAAAAACATAATTCACGTTTTACTGTCCGTAATATGCGGTGTATATCGCATTGTGATATAGGAATGAGGCGGGTATGTGTATAAATGATCATATGATCATATCGTATATTTGGCTCGTAAAACTCGCCGAGTTTAGTTTAATTTAGCCATCGTCGTGATCTGTGCGATGGCCCCGAAGATTGTCCTTGTCTCACATGCCCAGTGTTTCCCTCGATTCTTTGCTTCATTTGTCATTGTGAAGACCTCCGTGCGCCACTTGCTTTATTAATTTGAGGTGCAGTATCGCGTGTCTGTTTTATATATTTATTTATTTACTTCCACAGACAGACACCAACGGGAGAGCTGTTGAGGTATTAGTGTTTTTTTTCCTTTTTTGGCCAATTAATACATTTGTACAGCTTGGAATACTGAGTATGTGCAACACGATAATCAATTCTGCAGAATGGAAGTACCACTGTGGTGCAGTTGGTATGAAGCCTTTAACATGCCCCTCATCAGGTCTGTGCGGAGGTGTCTGCGTTGCAGCAGCTCTGGGTCACGTGACCTGGGCGGAAACGTCACGGTGACGTCATACCACCGCCGTGCAATTTCAATGAAAGACAGGTTCTGCTTGGCGTTGCATAAGCGATATTCCACTATAGACCATTATCAACTGTACCAACAAGCTCAAGTTGCCACACTATTAAACGAGAAGACACATTTATTGTCTACGTATGATACGGCGCCAGCCATTGATCCTCGTTGGAGTTGAAGGTCGCGGTGGATAATGAGACCGACTGGTTGGCTGCGTAGAGCTGCAGTCGCAACGACATTCAGTGGTGTCCTCAGCAGCTGGTGTTGTCCTTGTTGTTGTTGTCGTTGTTGTGCTCCTGGTGACCGGCCTTTGCGGCAAGCTGCCCCCGCTGCCCCTGCACACGCCTCGTACGCAAACCTGAACGAAAAAAAAAAATGACAACTGGACCCTGAGTTTTATGCCACTAACGCAAATAAAAGTCAGCCCACCAGTAAATCAGTCAATCGGTTCAAATAATAATAATAATAATAATAATAATAATAATAATAATAATAATAATAATAATAATAATAATAATAATAATAATAATAATAATAAGAAGAAGAAGAAGAAGAAGAAGAACAACAACAACAACAACAACAACAATATCTGGAGGTTTTACGTGTCAAAATTATGATATATGAGGCACGCCGTAGTGGAGGGCTCCGTAAATTTTGACCATTTGGTGTTCTTCGACGTGCAGTGACATCGCACAGCACATGGGCCTCTAGCATTTCGCCATCGAAATGCGACCGCCGCGGCCAGGACCCAACCCGCGACTTTCGGGTCAGCAACCGAACACCGTAACCACTGTATCTCCAAGGGATGTACAGGGTCCGTCAAAAGTTCCCAGGCCACTATCTCATGTATTCCTTTGGCAGCGCGGCCTGGGAACTCTTGACGGACCCTGTATGTTAACGAAACATATAGTTGACCCGTCAAACTAGTTGATGGAAGGTACTACAGTAAAAGCTTGTTAATTCGACACTCGAGAAGCGTACGTTGGGGGGCTAGTTGGTAAGACATAATTGAAAAAATTTCTAACTGCGCTAAGGACGAGACACCAGAAACCGCCCTGTCCACTTCGTTTCTGGTGTATCGTCCTGTCCACTTCGTTTCTGGTGTCTCGTCCTTAGCGCAGTTAGAAATTTTTTCAATTAATTCGACACTCGTTGGTTCGGAAAGTCGGATAATTATGACGTGTTCTCTGGTCCCGGCCAGCACATGCATTGTTTAGTGGCCTCAAACTCTAGTTAATTCGGTCATATCTGGCCGGAACCCCGTTAATTCGGACGATCGTCGGAGCCCGCCGAGCGCGAAGCGCCGCAAACTTGCGACGCAAAAGTACAAAGGCGGCGTTCACGGACAGCCGAAACGACCACGCGCTTTCGGAATGGCGTGGTCACCATCCACAATCGCGCCGTTGGTACGCAATAAGGCATGGGTTCAGGGCACGTTTCGGTTTAAGACACGGCGTTCTTGTGCTACGGTCACATTGTGAAGTCCGGAATGACGAAAATTGCAGCTTACAATGCTGTTGTGCAAAATAAGTACTGGATTTACGTATTCCTCGATATAATTAAAATGCATTGATGTAATAGACATTTATCTATTGTTTTCTTGACACTTTCGACAATTGGGCATACAGTTAATTCGGACAGTTTTTTCCGGTCCCGTCAAATCCTAATTAACGAGTTTTACTATATATATATATATATATATATATATATACACGTTTCCGGCCTGCTGCGCGGAGGTACAAAGGCAGATATGCAAAGTAACCAGTACTTTTTTTTAGAGGGCGCACCCATGCTTAGAACAGTCTACTAGGCAATATGCCGACGCTCAAGAAGCTTTAATCAAATAGGTCTGCAGTAATATAAAACAGGCGACACAAGATCGTCAGATATTGCAATTTTAATGCAATATAAAGCAAAATTGATGTATCGGTGGCAGGAGGATATCTTTGCTGGACTAGTTGGCGCTATTATGTAGCGCAAGGCCATAATCGCCTCGCGCTCCTAAGCTCGAGGACTCTGGTTCGACTCCCGGCCGCGGCGGCCGTATTTCGGCGAGGGTGAAATAAAAGAACACCTACGTTGTGTGACTTAGGTGCACTTTGATGAATTTCAGTTGGTCAGAATTAATACGCACTACCCGCTGTGATGTGCTTCATAATAATATCGTGGTTTTGAGACGTAAAGCACCATAAATTAGTGTTGTTATTAATGACATGGTCACAAAGAGACAACCGTCGCATGGACGCCTATGGCTTCGTGCTCCTTTGCGTCATTAGGAAATGTGAGCTGATGAGGGCCGCTATGTTCAGTGGAAAAGAAAAGGGCATTAAGATAATGATAACCGATTTGTTTGTGCAACATCTTATAGCCAGAGACCATGGAAACGTTACGTTAAATGCTATATGGAAATGATTTGTGATCTGTTTTGAAACCAGTTGTGCGAATTTGTGCTGCTAATGACGATTATAATTTTACTCGCGGTATAACACTGCAGTTTTATGACAGCAGTGTGTGCGGATTAAATAAGACACTCTATATGAACATTAGACGGTTGTATCGGCAAATTTCACTATACCTTCCTGTCCGAAACTTTATTCTTATGTCATGAGAATAACAACGAGAAACCAGGGAAGACGCAATTTCGAAAAACGAGGCTCGATGTTATCCTGTAAAGGGCGCGTTAGTGCTGACTGGCTTCGTCGTAAAAGGAGGTATGCATGCAAACGTCAGCACAAGAAAAAAGCGTTTTTTTTTCTTGTGTTCGTGTTTGCACGCCTACCATCTTTTATGATGAATCCTTGCCAACTATAGCTCAACTTTATAGAATTCTATGTTGACTGGCGTCATGAGTTTCCGCACTAGTTACGCATGACTCCACAAGGTTTGATTTGCCTATGGATGAGCAAGGGTTATAAAGTGCTCGAGAGTTATAGCGCGAAAAATAAACCTCTTCATCCTTGTCCTCATCGCTTACTCTTCGCGCTATAAACACCAGGCTTAATGTAGCCCCGAATAGCCAAAAATACTACCTTTCTAATTTTTTAAAGAGTGTTCTCCTTGTCATTGTGGTTTTGATAACTGTTTCTGAACAAGAAGAGCTCAAACGCACGAAAATGCGTATAAGCCTAAAGTTCATATTATATATAAATGAAGGGGTTTTTCAACTACACTTTGATTATGTCTCGTGCGGTGAACTCTGGATTAATGTTGGTCACCTGAAGGCTGTATTTCATAAATGGGCATGCCATAAATTGCCACGTCCTACAACTTTCCCCTATCAACTGGCTTCAAGTTAATAATTAAGAAGTTAAATAATGACTTTTCGTGCATTAACAATTTCAACTTTAGGTGTGGTGAAGTATTTCCCCCTCGACTTAGATTTCGTGTGAGAAGACGACAGGTGCCTGACTGTCAAAGCATTTTTACAAAAAATGCCTATTGTAAGAAAAAGCGTTCTATATATATATATATATATATATTATATATATATATATATATATATATATATATATATATATATATATATATATATAATATATATACGTGTGTGTGACAGCTTCTTGGGCGCTTTCAGTCTCTTACCTTCTTGTCACCACAGTACATGTAGTCTAGTGCATGTTGGTACATGTATCTAACCGTGACGTACGAATTACAATAGTAACCGTAGCAGTACTTGCGAACTTCTGGATATTGACATTTCACCATGCATTCCTTCATACGGTCTGATTGCTGAAAAAGAAAAAAAGAATAAAAAACGAAAAGGAAGTTACAAGTCATGGCTTGCAGAAAGGGAGCGGGAGGGAAGAATAGGGGAGAATGAGGTTGTAAGGCTATCTCACTTCTCAACCAAGTGGATTACCAGCAGTATTTGCAGCCGCTGACGAGAATCGATATTCAAGTATGCATGTCAACGAGACATTATCAATGAAAGAAAAGCACCTTACAAATGTACGCACCGGAAGGCAAGAAAATATTTTGCGTTGGAGTAATGGACGCGGCATCACAAGCGACCCCTGCACCTATTCCATTAGAAGACACAGAGCTCGGGTTGTAGAAGACGTGCGTCAAAGAGCTATTCGAATACGATCAGAACGGGAAAGGGAATCAATTGAAGCTGTTTGCTTTATGACTGCAGAAAGAACCATATAAGTGAATGTGATATATCAGAGTACAACGATCTGCTTGAAGACGTGCATTTGTCGGAGTAGGGAAAATTAAGTAGCGGTGCGGTTTCATGACATAACTTGGTAAAAAATAGAGCCAGTGATCTTGTACAAAGTTATGCGATGGCAATGTACATCTGCCGATACGTTAGATATGGGCGCTGTCCTTCATTTAGCCACGGCCGCTCTTGAATGCTGCCGCAAGTACTACAGTAAGGCACCGCATTGTATGGTAACAAAACAAATCAATCTTTCCTTTGTTTTTCCTGGAGAGAGATGCGTCTCTGGTGCCCTGCGTAGGGCACAGCTGTGAAATCATAATGATGTAATGTTCGTATATGGGATTTTTTGTTGTGTTGAAGGAAAAAACCGAATGACAATTGATGTGATCTCCAAGATAATGTCTCTGCTTCTTCTGTTCACTTGCTCTCTAGTGGTATGAAGCCTATACGATCATTATTTCTGACAGAATTTAACTACCCTATTTAATAGCACATTACCAGAACTGGCTTTTGTTGTGTCGTGGTTTTGGGACGTTAAACTCTAAGAATTATTATTATATGTTGGCTATAATCTTGCTAAATTATGGTAAACTTTCGTTAATTGTTTGTAACTGTTGGCTGTTGAAATGGACCAGAGAATGACCGCCACCGTAGCTCAATTGGTAGAGCATCGGGCGCGTTATCCGAACGTTGATGGTTCGGTTTCTGCCGGCGGCAAGTTGTCTTTTCGTCCATTTGCTTCACATCTATATCATAATTGCTACAATACACTTAAAACAGTACAATTAGCGTCCCCTATACCTTCCTTTACTTCATTATGTGCTGGTTTTAATTAAAGCGAGTGTGATTTTGTGCTCTGTGTCCCACGGTGGAAAGAAATTTCGGAAGGAACAAGTGCCCCGTGTGCCACCCCCTTGCTTTGCCACTGGCTGGAACGGATGACTGGCCGCTGTAGACAAGACAGTACACGTAGATGTTCACCTTGCTCATCGACTGCCTTTCTAATAGAGGTGACGGCTCATGACTATGGTGCAGACAGTGATCACATATACAGACATATAACGCGTGCAGTAAACAACCACACGCGTGGACAAATGAGTCGGAGATGGCCGTAGAATTGGGCCTTTGACTTACAATACATAAAATGCTATCCGTAGAGCAGCGAGCTCGGTAGCTTAGGCATAACTACAAATAAACTCACCTTCGGCAGGCAATCCAGTTTTCTTTTTCTTTCGAATATTGAGGTCTAGCATGTGACCGTAGTGTGCCATGCCGTGCGCTTTGTTTTTATGAAATTTCAGGAAAAGTAGTTTTTGCGGTAACATGAAGTGCCACAGTAGAAGCTGACAAAATTGAAGTTTTGATTTATGGGATTCGGCTGACACTTCCTCCACGGAACATTCATGCGAGTCCTGATCGTCCACAACGCCACAACGTGGATATGTCCCTGTATATTCTACAGTAAGTGACACAGGTGTTGAACCCTCCCCCCCCCCGTCCTTCCCTCGAAATTTTACAGTTCTGCATGTACACACACACACACACACACACACACACACACACACACACACACACACACACACACACACACACACATATATATATATATATATATATATATATATATATATATATATATATATATATATATATATATATATATATATATATATATTGTGAGCGCTGACTGTGTCGGTCATCATCTTCACTTGTGCATACACATCATCGTGATCATCATCATTGTGTTGGATCGCCGGTGTTCGGTTTTTGGTTCGCGTGGCCTTTGCTGTAATACAACAATCGTTCCGTCGTACCTGACGTCGTCTCACAAGTGGTGGAGCGTGCTGTGATTCCCACGTCCGCTTGCTCTACCGGTCACCCCTGGAGCTCCGGTCTTGTCGACGACTGTGCTTGCCAACAACATCCATGGCACAAAACGACGCACCTCCTACCGTCCCTGCCGCGCCCGCTCAGCCTGCTGGGCCACGGTACACCGTGAGTACATCCCAGCGAGACCCTCCAGTATTTTCCGGCCTTCGCGGTGAGGACGTAGAAGAATGGCTGGACAACTACGACAGAACCAGTGCTTGTAATTATTGGGACGAGGCACACAAGCTGCGCTATGTTCCCTTTTACCTCAAGGAGGTCGCGAAGACGTAATACCATAACCACGAAAGCGACTTTCCCGATTGGTCAGCATTCACGGTGCAGCTGCGTCAGATCTTCGGCACGTCTGCAGGACGCTCTGAGGTAGCGAAACAGAAGCTCGCTGCTCGCATCCAGGGACCCGATGAATCGTACACGTCGAACATTGAAGACGTTCTGGCTCTCTGCCGCCGTGCCCAAAGTGACATGCCCGAGGCCGATCGCATTCGTCATGTACTGAAAGGCATCAACTCTATCGCCTTCAATGCTCTTGTCATCCAGAACCCAACTTCGGTTCAGGACATCATTACTACGTGCCAACGCCTGGACGCACTCCACTCAATGCGCCTTCCACACGCCTCCTGTGACTCTCGCCTTACTGGAGAACATGAACTGCGCGCCCTCATCCGCACCATCGTGAGGGAGGAACTTCACGGCATTGTTCCTGGCAGCCCAGCTACTTCATCCGTCCGCTCTCCTCCTTCTAATCTGCGGGGACATCATCAAGGATGAACTGCGTTAATGACGAGCGTCGCACGTGCCCCGTCTCCTGCGGCTTTTCATGCGCCTTCATATGCCGAAGTCCTATCACGGCCTCCGGTACCAACTCCACCTGCGCCTGCGGACGTCGTATACGACCACTGGCCGCGATGGCAGCCAAGGCACCAGCACAACAGCACTCCGCTCCTTGGCGCCCTGCACGCCCCATCTGTTTCTACTGTGGCATACGAGGCCATATCTCCCGCTTTTGCCGCCGGCGCCAGCAAGATGAACGACCAGGATATCTTCCTACGAGAGAGATTTTACTCCGAGGTCCGATCCCTACGTTCCGGGACCCTACGTTCCCTCGTCACAACGCTCGCCTTCTCCTCCTCTGTCCCACGGCGACCCTCGTCCTTCCCGCTCACCCCGCCGTCGTTCACCGTTGCCCTTCCGCCGTACTTCTTCGCCCTTACGTTCTGCCCCGACACCTCTCGACAGCCACTCGGAAAACTAGAAGCTGCAGTTTTTGGAGGGGAAACTGCTCGTCGTCCTAAACGCAATAATTCCTCCTGCGCGCCCTGCAAATTTACTGACTGTATGTGTGGAAGGTATTTTGGTGGACGCCCTTGTAGACACTGGAGCCGCCATCTCGGTCATTCATCGCAAATTATGCCGTCGCCTACGAAAAGCGCAAACTCCGTATGTTGGTCCGGTGTTATGTGGCGCCAATGACAATCCCATTTACCCTATTGGACAGTGCACTGTTCGTGTTCTGATTGACGGAATTCGCCATCATATTCAGCTTGCTGTACTTTCTTCGTGTGCTCACCAGATTATATTAGGCTGGGACTTCCTGTCAGCTGCTTCCGCTGTAATTTCGTGTGGCCCGCCCGTTATTCACATTACGGACACCGAGCATTCTAGTGCTTACGATTTCTCGTCGCCTCACCTTGTCGCTGCTGCGGATTTTGTACTGCCTCCAGCCCAAGAACGTATTCTCACAATCAAGTCAAGAGATACTATAGACGGTGACGCAGTGGTTGTCCCTGATCAGCGGTGTATTTTTCGAGGAATCGCATTCGCCTGTTGTCTAGTGCGGTTTTCACGTGGTCATGCCAGTCTCACCGCCTACAACATGACATCAGAGACGCAACTCCTGTCTGAGGGGTCCACTGTTGCCAGCCTTATCGACACAGCACCGGTATGTGTCGTCACTGTATCGCCTTCCTCGTCAATCGCAAAGTGTACGCCCGCGGGAGGTTCATCTAATGCTCTCAAGGCCACTTTGAGTACCGATCTGACTCCAACCCAAACCCATGACTTATTGGCCATTTTAACGAAACACCAGCTTGTTTTGACGTTTGTTCGGATGGCTTGGGTCAAACTACGGCGGCCTCTCATCGTATCGACACAGATGGGTTTCGTATCATTCGCCGTCGCCCTTACCGTGTCTCGTCTGCAGAACGCAAGGTTATCGTAGGAACAAGTCAATGACATGCTCGCACGCAACGTTATCAGACCTTCAGCAAGTCCCTTGGTCTTCTACTGTTGTCCTAGTTAAGAAAAAGGACGGGTCCGTACGATTTTGCGTTGATTACAGGGCACTAAACAAAATTACCCGGAAGGATGTATATCCTATGCCTCGGATTGACGATGCCCTTGACACCTTACAGGGCGCTGAATACTTTTCAAGCCTCGACTTGCGATCTGGCTATTGGCAGATCCCGATGCACGAGTCTGATAAAGAGAAGACCGCATTTGCTACACCTGATGGCCTCTTCGAATTTAATGTGATGCCTTTTGGGCTCTGCAATGCCCCAGCCACATTTGAGCGAATGATCGACACGGTACTGCGGGGCTTAAAATGGAAGATCTGTCTTTGTTACCTGGACGACATCGTCATCTTTTCGTCCAGCTTCTCACAACACCTAGAACGTCTAGACGAGGTACTAACGTGTCTAGCCAAAGCCGGTCTCCAGCTAAATACCAAGAAGTGTCGGTTTGCGAGCCGCAGCATCAAAGTGTTGGGTCACGTCGTCAGCAAGCTTGGTATTGGACCTGATCCTGACAAGGTGGCCGCTGTCTTGCACTTTCCTAAACCCACTACGCTAAAGGACCTTCGCAGCTTCCTCGGCTTAGCGTCGTACTTCCGCCGGTTTGTCCGTGATTTCGGCACTATCGCAGCACCTCTTCACAAACTTCTGACCACAAGTGCATCCTTCGTTTGGTCGGATGACTGTGAAGCTGCTTTCCAGACCCTCAAGCGATGCCTCACGCCCGGGCCAGTTCTTCGCCATTTCGATCCCACAGCACCTACTATCTTACACACTGACGCAAGTGGGCATGGAATCGGCGCTGTCCTGCTGCAGCTTGACCAGACTTCGCAAGAGCAAGTAGTGGCTTACGCGAGTCGCACTCTCTCTTCAGCTGAACGGAATTACACAATCACTGAACAAGAATGTCTGGCCATCGTGTGGTCTGTGCAAAAGTTTCGCCCTTATTTGTACGGCCGCCGTTTTACGATCGTGACAGACCATCATGCGCTCTGTTGGTTGTCCTCTCTGAAGAACTTGTCAGGACGCCTCGGCCGTTGGGTGCTCCGGCTCCAGGAGTATGACTACATTGTCACATACAGGTCGGGTAAGAAACACCAAGATGCCGACGCTTTGTCGCGTTGTCCGCTGTCGCAAAATAACCATGAAGCACCTACCTCCTGTGTGGCACCTCTCAGCGAAGCGACCACGCCGATGACCAGCCTTAGTCCGATTAAGTACACTGCGCCGGCTGACTTGCTTCAGTCCGCAGACATCGCCGCGCTCCAACGTGCAGACACATACTGCCGTACAATCATCGATCGGCTCACTGGCTCATCCCGTGCTCCCAACAGCCGCTTACGACGACAGCTCGCGCGTTTTCAAACTTCACGATGGAGCGCTCCTTCGGTACATTTACCATCCTCTCGGTAACCGATGGGTCCCAGTCATCCCTCGCTCACTTCGACTCCAAGTTTTAGAAGCCTTTCACGACGACCCGATGGCTGGCCACTTAGGTTTTCACAAAACCTACGATCGCATCAAGGCTCGCTGCTTCTGGCCTGGCCTTTCCACTAGTGTTTCCAAGTACGTCGAGTCCTGTTCGTCATGCCAGCACCGAAAACGTTCGACATCTCTTCCCGCCGGCCCTTTACAACCTCTACCGTGCCCGTCCGCTCCCTTCGAGTTCGTGGGCATAGATTTATACGGACCTCTTCCGCTTACACCCGCCGGTCATCGCTGGATCGTTACTGCCGTAAATCACTTAACTCGCTACGCTGAGACGGCAGCTCTTCCTTCTGGTGCTGCCTCCGAAGTCGCCGACTTTGTCCTGCGTGCAATTATCTTACGCCACGGCGCCCCTCGAGTTCTCCTTAGTGACCGTGGCAAGACGTTTCTTTCTCATGTCCTCGCTGAAGTCCTACAGGCCTCTGACACCATCCATAAGACCACCTCGGCATATCACCCGCAGACAAATGGTCTCATCGAGCGTTTTCACCGAACTTTGTCCGACATGATCTCTATGTATGTTCAGCCCGATCACAAGAACTGGGACACAATACTGCCTTTCGTCACGTTTGCCTACAATACGGCCATACAGCGCACTACAAGCTACAGCCCGTTTTTCCTCGTGTATGGCCGTGCACCGTCTTTTGTTCTGGACACCACCTTCTTCTCCGCGCCCTCTGTCCTCATCAGCGTCCTCTTCCAGAAGAGTTCACTGCCCGCGTCGCCCGCTGCCGTGGAATTGCCCGCGCCAACACCTCTGCCATTCAGGCCAAGAGGAAAGTTCGCTGTGATGAGACACGTAGAGTTGTGTCTTTCCACCCAGGCGACGAAGTGCTCCTCTGGACACCTGTTCGCACACCGGGGCTCTGTGAAAAATTCGTTCACAGATACCTGGGCCCTTACACCGTGCTTGAACGAACGTCTGCGGTGAATTACCGCGTCGCTCCTGTCAGTTCGGCTTCGGACCGCCGTCGTCGCGGTACCGAGATCACCCATGTGTCTCGCCTGAAGCCCTATATCCGGCGTTCTTATCCTTACTAAAGGGACGTCTTGCTGACCGCTTTCGTGAAGGGGGAAAATAGTGTGAGCGCTGACTGTGTCGGTCATCTTCACTTGTGGATACACATCATCGTGATCATCATCGTGTTGGATCGCCGGTGTTCGGTTTTTGGTTCGCGCGCCTTTGCTGTAAATACAACAATCGTTCCGTCGTACCTGACGTCGTCTCACAATATATATATGTATGTGTGTGTGTGTGTGTGTGTGTATGCGTGTGTTTTAGTGTTCGCCCTGTTCCGCGACACTACAACGCACGTACTCGCATTGACATATATTCGAAGTACGTATACGCCCTAATATCACGCTCTGTCTGACATTTAATATACTCCCTTGTTTGATTGTTACTACAAAAAAGTACCGCTTTGCAAAAGGAAAACTCCCATTCTAAAATTAGGGCTCACATGCAGCTACCAAGCAAGTGCACGCTGGCATTGTTTATTGATAAAATACTTTTGTGTAACCTGAAAATACTGTTGCGCCGTATAAGTTGTCCTGCTTATTCTAATGTCTAAGTATTCTTACCGAATTTTGAAGATTAGCAACACTGCACTCAATCATCTGAAAGAGAGAAAATATGTACACACGTAATCCACGTTGCCAATAACCGCTATTTGTACAGATCTACTTTGCTGCTGTTTGCTGCAGTTTTCCTGAGGAAATGAAAAAAAAAATATTGCGAGAAGCTTCCACTAAGTTGCCGAAAGCTTGGCACAGCCAAGCTGATTGATCCTCCGCTGGTCGTGCTGCAGCACAGGAGTCAGAACGCCGGCAGTGATTTGATCCACACTGCTTAGCCGAAGAAGTGGCAGCGAAGAGACGACGACGGGAGGATACGGAATACGCTCATAACTTGCCGCTCTGAATGTGATGAAATCGTCTTCTCTGAGCTGCGGTGTAAGAAACCGTGGCGGTTACTATGGCGACGTCTCGGCGGCGGCCACTGCTCGGCGCGGCGGCGGCTTCACTATTTCTAGGACCGGTGGCGCTAGGTGTGGTGGTTGCTATGACAAAGGCGCAGCCAGGGTTTTTTTGTTAACAGACTTACTACCAGCTTTAAGAGCTCGCTGTTATGAATAAATGTCATTATCGAATCTTTTAATATGGTTCTTAGCCGTAAACTAGGTTCTTGAATCACTCAGAACTTAAATATGACATAGAAATATGGCATAGCATAATGGCAACGTACATTTTGTGACTCACGGCTGTCGCCTACAAATACACTGCGAACAAAGCCGAATGCTTGCCTATTTAAATTTAAATAGTCATGGTCATATACCGTCACCTGATTTCTATATTAGTTACTTGTGAAGCGAGAATCAGTTGCACTTCGTCGCCCTTAAAGCAAATTTTACGCCACGTGTGAATACCCCAAGCACTATCTTATTGTTGTACAAACGTGGCGCGCCTCGTGTCTGATGGTATTTTCTATCTTTTATGTGTACCGGTCCAGGGTCGTTAGAATAGCATCGCTACAATGGCATGAACAGAAAATATGAACAAATTAGTGTTAAGTAAAACGCATTCATCCGTACTGTTCTTGCCAGTGAGCATGGGGTAATTATTTCCCCGCTTAGAATAATAATATATTTATGAGTATAAACGGAGACGCAACATCACTGTTTCTACATCAGAGAAAGATGCAGTTGATCTGTGTACCGAAAAGTTAAAAAGGAAAAAAAGTGTGCAAAGTGGCATCCTTGCTCAGGATATGAGTGATTGTACAGAATGTTGCATAAAACGGTCATATCTCTCCTAACCCTCCGCCTTCTATATATCGTGCTGTGCGCTGCTAAATCTAAATCTAATAATAAACAACGCGATAAACACTGCGTTTCATCTTGCTAAGTGAAGATAAGAAATAATATGGCGGAAAACTACTAGACAACCTAGGCTCCGATAAACTCGCCTCAAGGTTACTAATCTAATCTAAGCCTCAATCTCAATACTTGTTTAGCATCCTCCAAAACAACGGCTGTCTCAATGCTACATTACATGCATGGTAAGAGCTCCTATATATTACAGAACTGGACTGGGGGATCTCTGCTATTAACGGAGAGGTGAAAAATATATAATACCAGTGGTATGAGTTCCTCTTGAACCGCATCCTTGTATGTGGCATGCCAATATCACGGATGTCGTTTGTTTAGTAATGAGACAAAAATGAAGTGGCAATTTAGTATCAGCAAGAATACAAAGACGAACACATGTCGAGAGACATAAGCTACATGGCATACACCTTCACGGATTTAGCTGTTGATTATAGCAGCTGCAAAACAAAAGAAAAATGTAAGGTAGAAACATATTTAATACGAATTCTAAATTTCAGTGAGAAATTTTGACGAAAGAAACTTCTCCCGAATGGAATGAATTTTTTCAGAATAAAGATGTTCTTAAAGGAACTGCCTATTACCTTAACATCTTCGTAGTCCAGACAAGCACGCCTCTATACAATGGACTAACGTGGATCACTTCTATGAAGATATGAAATCTTCATGCTTTGAAATTTCAGAATACCCAAAATGAAGCCCATTTCTGGTATATTCCTGTACAGTAGTCGAACAATAGTGCTCCTGCTATGTCTGGTATTAACCGAGGTTAGTTGAAAAATTTGTCTTCAAATCAAACCGCTTTCCACTAAGAAAGCTTATCAGTACCACCTAAATGTGATATATTTCGACCTGAATCACTCTGCGACCTAGTTTACGCTAACGATTTTGGTCGAGATTGTAAGCTTTATTGAGTAGAATCAATTTCATGCCTCATAGCCTTACGGTTTTCATATAAGTGCTTGTTTCAAAACGTTGATTTTTGCTTTAACTTAAAATGTTTATTGGTTGTTTGAGTGTGATCGGCTCTTTAAACAGTATTTTCAGGGAACGTTCTACAAATGTTTTTATCACTTACTCTTCTAACGCCAAGCGAGCATCAGCAGGGTCTATTGGGCTTAGCTGGGTTCAAACATTCCTCTCTTATCTTATTCATTTTTGTTCTGCTGTCCACCTTGCAATCAGTATTTTAGGATGATCCGCAAGAGCCTGTTCAGGGTGTTTCAAAGTCGCCCATTTTTAGATGCGAAGCATCTTAACGTGGAGTTCAATCTAGTGGTAATGGTGGTGGGGGTGGTGGTGTGAGACGTGACCACCCTTACCGTGCATGCGCAGACCATCTCCCCCTCCCCCTTCTTCATTGCCCCGGTCCACTCAACCTCCCCCCTCTCCCCTCCTACTCTCGCGCGCCTCATTCTCTCCTACGCAACGCCACTATGAGCGTCAGCGCATGTGCGTCCTTTCCCCCTCTCTCTCCTACGCTCCCTCCCCCTCTCGTGCGCCTGTCGACCGCGTTTCCCGCTCGCCCTGTGAGAATTACCTGCCGGGCTAGAGGGAAGACACGACGCGCTCACCGTTCCTCCTCGCGTTCCACGACGCGAGATCTGTAGCATGGCCAACGAACGCCAAGGGAACGCGATCGTGCAAGTGCTCCGGCTTCGCACCACCTCATGGTCACCTTTAGCGGGAGATGGTGTAATTTTTTCCCCACTATACTGCTGTCATTTAGCAGCGCTGCATACAAGGAGGATATCCTCCTTGGCTGCAAGTCATATGCTTATGTTTTATGTTTTTAGCACGTACGCCTTTTCTTGCAGGCAGAGCACAAAAGCGCGGGCGCCCTGAAAGCATGCATCGTGCGCGTAAACGACGGATGCAAAAACATTTTTTACCTGCGCCGCGACAATGTGCTAATTTTTACCAAAGTCTTGCCCTCAAAACTTACATCATAGATGTCCGTACCCTCGAGGATTTCCGAGTGAGTGCATGTTGTGAATCGCGAAAAACTGAAGGAAAAAATAGTTTGGCGATATTGGTTTTCTCAAAGAAGTTGCAATTGACTGGTTCTCTGTCAGCAGTTAAAGATCACAGAAAACATGGTTTTTTTACTATGACTAAATTTGCGTTTCTGAAACCGCAATAATATGACCCTCCTATCGTCGGGATCATTTGCCTCTCGGAAGAGTTTTGCTGATTTTTCTGTTTTTACATCTCCGCCAACATAAATGGGAACATCACACAATGTGCATCACTGCATGCCCATCAATAAAAACAAAACTTTTTCTGAGTTTCTATTGCTGTGTCGCATGATCACGCCTTCGGCATCTGGTATCCCGTGAGTACTAAGCTGGAAAGCTAAAAGCAGAGGATAATCAATATATCTATATAGTGCTAATATACCAGCATTACCTGGACGACGTCACAACTCGACCTTCCTGAACGTCCCCATGGGAGCATGTTTCCTGCTGACATATTTAGTGCGATGGCGATTACATGGAGGCTCAAGGCACAGTTATTGCCGCTGTCGCCATGTTCTCTGTGAAGTCCAAATGGCTAAGATCGCCAAGAGCGTAATATGTTCTAGGGGCAGTGAAAGCGTGCAAAGACTGCGGACGGGTGCAGCTCAATCAGAGATGGAACGCAGCGGTCGGCTCCGTAGGATGCAGGAACGTGAATGGGCGCCGGTGAGGGTGGGTGGCTGCGTCGCTCGGGCAGAAATTGCCAACTTTGATCAAACGAGCGCGGTCGCACACGATATTTTCACAGAGGTCAGTAGACGGCTTGTTTCTTTGTACGTGCGGTCCTCTCGCCGCTTTCTTTGCAGTGAAGTGACTGACAGCACGAAAACCGTTTCACTCGCTGGAGCACCCACATTCCTTTAGGCCAGCGTTTTGTACAGTTGCGCCAGATCTCATCATAAAAGACACAGGCACTAGCCTTACTCGTATCACGTTCAAATTGGTTGCTATTGCTTTCGTTTCTTCGCCCTTGCGTCGAAGCTGTTATTTTTTCTGAAGTAATATCATAACAAACACCTTGTGAATGTGTTAAAGAAATCCACTCGTGTATGAGGTGAACAAAAATTTCACCATCTCCCACTAAAGGGAACCATGTGGGGATGCGAAGGAGCGCATGGGTCTACTTAAAGTTCCGTTCATCGCGGGCATCTTGCTCGATGTTAACGCGTCCTTGCATGTGGAGCACACCATGAATTCACTGTAGTTGATGTTGCTGTTACTCGTCCCGAACTCTTGTTGGAACATGCCACGCGGGTTCATCGCGCGTCTGCAGAATCTCGTTCCCCGATGCCATCATGTGATTGCTGGGAGAGTGTAAGGGGGACAGACCCCTGCGTCTTACCCAGCCCCTTACGCAGGCCCGAACGCGCTAGCGCGTGCTGCGCGTTCTGACTAGGATACAACGCGTTGGTTCATAGCGCGTCTGCAAATCTGGTTCGCCGACGCCATCACATAATTGCTGAGAGAGTGAAAGGGGGAGAGACCACATCGTCTTATCCAGCCCCTTACACAGGGCCGAACGCGCTAGCGCGTGCCAGCACAGGTGGTTTTGTCTGCGTTACGCCAAGCTAAGACAGCATACGGCAGCCCGGGCCCCTCAAGTGCTCTGCACGTATCATCATCAAGGCGGTTGAAGAACAAGAGGAAGAAGACTTCTCCTTGGCGCGAGCGCGCGCTCAATATGTTAGAGATGGCTATGGTAGGTTTTAGAAAGCGGACGGTAGCCAATGGAACTACGGACAAAGCCCAGCGCAAAAGCTGCTTCGCATCTAAAATGGAAGTGAGCATGTTCTCCTACAACTACTATACAATGGTAGGAGCCGCCAAATACAGCTATTGCTGTGACAAATAGTTCGCTGCAGGTGACCGTTCAGGGTGGCTACATCTCAAATATCATGTCCCTCCCCCCTCCCCCTTGGAGAATCGAAAACGTGTCAATACACAAATATACATAGATCTCTACCCTATCGGTAGAGATCAACTTATGTTCTTCCAGTGCACGAAGGATGGATGGGGATGTGTCGAAAGGAAAACACCAATGCGAAATATTCAGTGATGTTCCTTGTCTATGTTTGGAGGGGCGGGTTCTGTTGTGGAACACATGCGCTGACTGGGACAACTTGTGGCAAGGAATCTTGTGCAAGGAGTGCACCTAAGCTCGTATGAAAAATTAAGACATTTGTTTTCGCTCTCAACGATGTCACACGTTCTTTCTAGAATGTGTTTAGGGAGTATCCGACATACGCTTTGCACACCTGGAAGCTTGAGCACAAGAACGCGCATATTTTTACCGAACTTGTAATCCACTTCATTGCCGACTCTCTGCACTCTTTATAGGCACGGCAGGCAATCACCAACAGCTGGAAAAGAAACATCGCCAGACGAGGAAATGCAAATACTTATCGATTATTTTTTATGCAAGTTGACGCCTATTTGAAAGAAAAGTGTAAAGTACGGCCAACGCGAATCAGTCTACTAATTTTGCCTGCGTTGTTTACTTATTTGATCTTCGTATAGCAAGTACATGCGATCATCATGTGAGATCCATAAGTATCTTCCTTGTTCATTTATTAATAAACTCCGAGCCTCAAGCCTCATCCTTTTCTTTAGCCTCTTCATCAGGCGGGCTCTGAGACGAAGAACACCAGAGGTTCGTCTTTTACAGCGAAAGCTGTTATGAGATCATTTCACCGGCAGTTTTTGGTGCCGTAGTTGTCCGCCGCCGCCGCCGGTGTCCGTAATCAGTATCGCTCGAAATAAGACAAAAACGAAATAAGAAAAAAAAATTCCAGGATGGAACGAGGTTCGAACCTGGGCCCTCTGCGTGGGAGCCCAGTATTCAACCTCTGAGCCATGCCGGTGCTTCAGACTGCTTTGCAAAAAGGTCCTATACAGGCTTCATGTCGGGAAGGAACCACATTAGCATATGCAATATAGCGTGGTAGAAGAGTAAAATAAGCACCAAGCGTCGCACAACGCGAATTCTGCAACCAGGCGTCACACAGTGCGAATGGCGCAACGAGTAGCTTGTTGAATGCTTCCAACCCATTACAAGGGGTTCTGCCATAATTCTTCATCGTCATCAGGCACAGCATCAACAAAGTGCGCATAATGCCTTACATGCGTTTAGCAGGTACCACGGCGCTCCGTATAATGATGAAAAATGGCACAGTGCCTGCTGCCCTACTTCTCAAAAATTACAATGATTTATAGCGTAGTGGGTTCCTCGCATGTGCAATTGTATTGGTTGCCAAGGAAGCCCATAAGCGCATGATCCATTTCCTCGGGGTCTCAGTGAAATTACAATGATTTATAGCGTAGTGGGTTCCTCTCAAGTGCACTTGTATTGGTTGCCAGGGAAGCCCATAAGCGCATGATCAATTTCCTTGCGGTCTCAGTAACGTTCTTCGCCCCCCCCCCCCCCCCACCCGTCTCTCTGCCACGTCAACGTATGCTATACAGCATGACGGGAGAGGGAAAATCACTACCGGGCGTCACCCAATGCAAATTACATACATGTGGGCCGTTTAAAGCTTCCAGCCCATTACAAATGGCTGGGCCAGAATTCTTCATCGTCATCAGTCGTCGCGTCAACAAAGTGCACATAATGCCTTACAGACGTGTAGCTGGTGCCTCGCTTCTCCGCCGAATGATGAATAATAGCTTAGTAGGTGCTTCCCGCCTTCAGAAAAATTGTGATTTATGGCTTAGTGGGCACCTTTCTAGTGTACTTGTATTGTAGCCCCGAGTGAGCTAGCTTACAACGGGCTCTAGAAACGCCGCTCTTCCAGCTTTCGCTGTGACTGTGCTGCGGTTTCAGCGCAGGCCTGGCGTTTTTTTGCATTTAACGCATTTGTGCAGCCTTTATTAGAATACGTTTCTGTAATTTGGTATCCTTTCGCTAAAAAGACATTGATAACATAGAGCGTAATAAAAAGCTTGCCGTTCGATACATATTTAACAGCTTTGCGCGGCCGTCCATGACAACTTTGGTGAATGGAGCCGATCTTCCAACTTTGACTCGAAGGAATCGCGTTCTCCGAATAAAATTTTTGTGCCAGCTAATCAAGGGACACTACAGCGTAGATATTTCCGAGCTCATTTCCTTTTCAGTGGGTTATGCTGCAAGGCAACGGCATGCACTAAGAATTACCCCCTTCGCTAGCTGTAAAAACTGCTTTAAATACTCATTTTTTCCCAGGGTCGTAGCTGAATGAAATCAGCTGTCCAACGTTGTGGTGTTGCAGCCATCTCTGAATTTGTCTGTCTCATATTGTGTAACTTCTTTATGTTTCTTTCCCTTGTGTTACCGTTGCACTTACAGTTAACGAATTATAGCAGTTGGACACGAGGTGTAGATTTATTCCATGATATCTGTATTTTCTTTCTACCAGTACCTACTTGCTATCTTTTATTGTATTATTGTTTCTGGGTGCCCTGCAAGTGACATTTTAAAGTTGGATCCCGATCCTGCGAAAACCCCGTAACAGGATAGCAGTATTTTTAAAGAATAAATAAATAAATAAATAAATAAATAAATAAATAAATAAATAAATAAATAAATAAATAAATAAATAAATAAATAAGGTTGTTTATTTTCAGTAACACACAAGCACTACTTTCACTTCAGGGATCCTCAGAAATCGCTCAAAGCATACTTGTTGCAAGGGCCCAATATACGCAAATTTGGATTGTCTAAAGAAATATTCGTCACGATTCAGTAAAGCTGAAGGTTGGGAGAGTGGTTGATGAGACTTCATTTTACCGTGTCTAGCAGCGCCCGGAGGCAAGACACAAAAGGACGACCGCTGCACTCGAATCCTCGAGTCCTGTCCTGTCGAATCGTTCCTTCCTCTTGTGTCTTTTCTCCGTGCACTGCTTCACACGTTAAAATGATGCTCTACGTTTGCACGCCGTACCAAGTATTAAACGTTCCGACACCTACCTCATGTAGCTTTGCGGGAGGAACAGCTTTCGCGGCAGCTAGGACTTCTTTCTTGCACATTCGGATGAAATCTCCGAAAAGGACTTTAGCACGAAGCAGACGAGGTCCAAACGCTGTAGTTGTAAAATTAGTCTGTCAGAGAAATCAGACTTCTAAATCTAAAAAAAATATACTTCTTTATCAGTGAACCGTTTTCTTTGCATTAGCTGCAAGAATGTGAAGTTTGCAACGTGGTGTCACTGAAGTCAATCTGTGCTATATTAGGAATTACTATGAAAGCTTCATCGCACTTTTCTGCAAAACAATAGGCCATATTTGACAAGCACTACGATTGCGAAAATAATAGTATAGACGAATTTCGTATGCAATAAAATAACACTCTGCGCATCTCAATAAAGCCGCACAAAACCTGTTCCTAATTCCTGAAATTGTATCAATTCTTTCTTAGTGTGATAGCCGAAATTTGCACAACTGCTTGTGAACACAGAATTTGAAATGCTGATACAGTTGTTTTCTAAAATTCCTCTTCTTCGCATTTTACCTAAATGCTAAGCGTACATAGAGAAGGCGCATGTAGGACATTTTATTAAGTCGACACAGGATCGAATCTCTCGAAACAATATGGCAATGTTCAAAAAGTGAAAAACGAATTATCACTTACGGGGCATTTTCGAGCTGCATGATGAACGAGGTTTTACCAAAGATGCAAGCAGCACAAACGCGATGATGAGGGCCACTTTTATAGACATTCTCAAAAAGCACGGAACAAGGACTTCGTGGACAGCGTAGGCGAACGGCGCCAATTGTGTCTCTGCTGGCACGGCTAGCCGTCTGAAATACAAAATAAAAAGTGGGCTATGAACAATTGCGTAGCTATGCGTCGAGCCTCCGCGCTCCGCCTGATGATTTCGTATCAAATTGTAGAAGTGAACAAAGTGCACTGCCGCTGATGCTAGTGATGCTGGCAGGTGCAATCTTAATTTCTTGCATAAACTATGACCTTCTCTCATTCTCTGATTGCAAGTTCTGTTTTACAATCTTCTAAGTACTTCTTGTCTGAGGTTCGTGCTTCTGGACGCGAGCAGACCGATCGAGCTCTGCTGACTTTTATGAGCTGAAGTGTCTGGCCAGCCGTTCATGGATGTTTTTTCGTGTTTTTATTTATTTTTGTCCATGACTTTGTCATTTTTTCTTCACTTTCCAATCTGTTTTCCTCTTCCTTTCCTCTATCTCTTCCCTCCTCCCAAAGAGTGGACAGGCATTGTGCCGCTCGAGGTGGCAGGTGTAAGCCTGTTCCCTTCCTCCTCTCGGCGTCCTTGTGCATGCAAATGTAATACTACTACTACTACTACTACTACTACTACTACTACTACTACTACTACTACTACTACTACTACTATTACTACTACTACTACTAATAATAATAATAATAATAATAATAATCAAATTTGCCCGAAAATCCGAATAAAAGGTGAAGTGGCAGAAAGTTCTGTGATCAAAAGAAGTAATTATAATTTTATACAAATTATGACAATTTCGGCGGTCTACTCGTATCTGTCAAGCTGTACTGTACACCCCACAGCTTTAAGAAAACATTCGTAACCACACTTCAGATAACATAAAGCGTTAAGTGAGATAACATAAAAAGAACTGACTTACTTTCTCACGGGGAGTTGTGTGGTTTCACAATATGAAAGAAAATAATTACACTCTAGTAATTTTAAACATTACGCGGCACATGCCTACAGCTCATCTTGTAACGAGAGCAATGGTCATGCTGCAAATAAATGCAACATATAAAGAAATGGAGTCCCGAAAGCACCTGGAAGCAAAAAAACGCCAGGCCTGCGCTGAAACCGCAGCACAGTCACAGCGAAAGCTGGAAGAGCGGCGTTTCTAGCGCCCGTTAAGCTCTCTTGGGGCTACAATACAGGTACAATAGAAAGGTACCCACTACTCCATAAATCACAATTTTTGTGAAGTTGGGAAGCACCTACTAAGCCATTAGTTGTCATTCTGCGCAGAAGCGAGGCACCAGCTACACGTCTGTAAGGCATTATGTGCACTTTGTTGACGCGACAACTGATGACGGGGAAGAATTATGGCTCAGCCCTTTGTAATGGGTTGGAATCTTTAAACGGCCCACAAGTTATGTAATTTGCATTGGGTGACGCCCGGCCGCTATTTCCCTCTCCCGTCATGCGGTATAACATACGTTGACGTAGGAGAGAGACGGGGGGGGGGGGCGGCGAGCTTTACTGAGACCCCGAGGAAATGGATCACGCGCTTATGGTCTTCCTTGGCAACCAATACAAGTGCACTTGCGAGGAACCCACTACGCTATAGATCATTGTAATTTTACTGAGAACCCGAGGAAGTGGATCATGCGCTTATGGGCTTCATTGGCAACCAATACAAGTGCACTTGTCAGGAACCCACTATGCTATAAATCACTGTAATTTTTGAGAAGTAGGGCAGCAGGCACTGTGCCATTTTTCGTCATTCTACGGAGAGCATTGGTATCTCCTAAACGCATGTAAGGCATTATGCGCACTTTGTTGATGCTGTGCCTGATGACGATGAAGAATTATGGCAGAACCCTTTGTAATGGGTTGGAAGCATTCAACAACCTACTCGTTGCACAATTCGCATTGTGTGACGCCTGGTTACAGAATTCGCGTTGTGCGACACTTGGTGCTTATTTTACTCTTTACCACGCTATATTGCATATGCTAATGTGGTTCCTTTCCGACATGAAGCCTGTATAGGACCTTTTTGCAAAGCCGGTTTCAAGCACCGGCATGGCTCAGAGGTTGAATACTGGGCTCCCACGCAGAGGACCCAGGTTGGAACCTTGTTCCGTCCTGGAATTTTTTTTATTTCGTTTTTTTTTCTTATTTCCAGCGATACTGGTTACGGACACCGGCGGCGGCGGCGGACAACTACGGCGCCAAAAACGGCCGGTGAAATGATCTCATAACAGCTTTCGCTGTAAAAGATGGCTGATCCCTCTGTCATAGGAATCGGTATAACACGAAAGCGAAACGTGTCGTCACAGTAGTAGTTGATTGTTTATAGTGCATTGGTATATGAGAGCTTGCGCAATGTCTACTGTTGTTTGCCAGATAAAGCACCGCTTGATGTGGACGCACTTACACTGACGCCTAATGGCACATGTCCGTACCGATGACTAACGCCCATGATCATGATTTAACCCTTGCGGTAGCTGAAGTTCTTAACGTGTGCGTGGACACCGCTTGTGGTGAATCCCGCGCAATTATGGCATCAACAAGCACGTAATAAACATACTCGATATGCACTCCTAACCGCCGTAAAACGCGAACAGAAACGCTACGCGCGTCGTGTCTTCCCTCATGTCTGGCCGTTAATTCTCACAGGGCGAGCGAGGAACGCGGTGCGACAACCAGGTGAGCGTCGCAGAGCTATTTTTCTATATGGATGGATGCCGTGAGCGAGGCTTGGCTGAAGCCACCCCCTCACTTTGTGTTAAAGAGTGGACGAAATTACACTTCTACTGGAAACGCGCCGAATGGAACGGTCGTACACCAACGGCGCGTTTATTTTTTTGAGCCTGGTGGCGCACATGTCACCGCGTCGTTATGAAGGGGACGCGCCTAGCATCTATCTATCCAAGAGCACTGTGAGAGGAAAGCGCGAAAGATAAAAGGCGCGTTCATGTAGTCTCCGTTATGTGTTTTGGTGGTAGCTCAGTGGGCTAAACGTCCGCCAGCCATCGTCGCGGGCCGAGAGGTCATGAGTTGGAGTCATGTCAACGGAACTTTTTCGGATAGTTTTTTATCGTTGCCATTTGATGGCGTTCATTTTGCTGACGTATTTCCGTGACAGAAATACGTCATGATAGTCTTGGTGGACCCCGGCATAAAACACTTTCGTGTTAAAAAAAAGACATGATTCATCCCTCCGTCATAGGAATCGGTATAACACAAAAGTGAACGGTGCCTTCACAGGAGTAGTTCATTGTTTATTGCACATTGATGTATGAGAGCTTGCGCAATATCCACTTGTGTTTAGCAGTTATAGCAGCTTTGGACGTGGACGCGTGCGTGTTGACGCCTAGTGGCACGTCTTCTTCCCGATGACAAACACCCATGATCTTTCTCTAAACCTTGTGGTAGACGAAGGTATTGACATATAACTGAACGCGAAAGGCGAATCATTCGACTGCGTCGTCACCGAATCGAATCACCGTGGACGCCGCATTTCGCCGACCATATAGCTTCCTTATAGTTGGTGAGTACTTAACATCGTGGTTTAGCGCTAAAAAAGACAGACACATGTGAGAGACAGGACAGGCGCTACTAACAACTGGTGTATTGCAAGGGTTGCAATAGAATAAATAGCACACTGGTGCGCAGACGTGACGAGCGCGTAACAAGACGTCACCACTTATCAGGCTACACCACTTATCAGGCCTGTTATCACTACTTATCACCACCACTTATCAGGCCTGTTATCACCATTTTTCAGACGATGTTAAGTACTCACCAACTCGCCCAAAAGAAGTTCTTATTAAGTATATTTCTAGTACAACGGGCCCGTCTATACGTGTTCCTTCTGTGCCTCCGTTCTCGTGGATGAACGTCGATGCGCTCGTCACAAGGACCGTGACAATCACTTGTCGAAATAGGCTCATCGGACTGTGTCTTCGAAAGGACGTGATCCCAGAAGAAGCAAGTACCATATTTGGAACTGTTCCTCCATCCTGGGCCCTTGTGAAACGTGTGAGCAAGATACTCCGTTCGGAACTGTCCCGCCAAGTTCGTCTGTTTAATGACTGGCTTTGGGTGCTTTGTTTTTCACATGACCCGCCGTGGAGGGCGGAAATCAAACTCTGTCGCATTAGAAAACTTATAGCACGCCTGACAGAATCTTTGTGGCAAGTGTATCTTAGGCATTTCCTTGAAAATTCGAAGCGAATAAAAAATCATGTTTCTAGAGATAGTGTATTTGTAATTGGAGACGCCACCATCCCTGATAACATTGCCAGCTTGTTGAAGAAGGGTCCCAAATACAGTTTAGAACCCAGTGTTCCCGCGCATGAACTTGCAGCGTTCAACCTAAATATCGCAAAGAAAGCCCCTAGTGAGAGCCAGGAGCGGTGCCTGCTAGAAGGTGTAGACATCCTTCTAAAGGCCATTCATGGAAATACAAACTGTCACACGAAAAAGCGTCTAGATAATGCGGTAGCGTATTTTAGAGAGAATGATTTGTGCTTGCTACATGCTGATAAAGATGGCGGGTTTGTTGTGTTACCGCAAGGGGTGTACAATGAAAAAGCCATTCAGGCAATAAACAACAACTTCACTCCCATTAAGACGAGTGTGTCAAAAGCAAGAGCTAACGTAGCGAAACTTTGCAAAAGTTTACTCGAAAAACTATCTAAAGAAATAAAGGAAAGTAAAGGTAACACGTTGACGGTCTTTTCCAGTGCAAGGACGCACAAACCGGAAGTGCCGTTCAGGACGATCGTAAGTGAGCGAGGCACCTGGCAACAAATGTTAGTCAATTCCTTTTACGTACACTTACCAGCCCCCAGATAAAGGATCCCTTCTATACCCGAAATTCTGATGAGGTTGTAAAGTTCCTTCAAGATAACGAGTGCTCTGGCAAAGCCTTTTCTATTGATGTTGAAGACTTATTCTATTCCGTCCCCCATTCCCACCTCTAATATTCCGTGCGAGCGTGCATAGAAGAGAATGGTGTACTTCCCTTTCAAAACACCGCAGGTCTCACGATAGAGATTTTTTAACCCTTTTAGACGTTTACCTCAAGGACACTTTTATCCCTTTTAATGAGCAACAATTTTTGCAAGACAAGGGAATTTGCATCGGGTCGTGCGTGGCGCCAATTTTATGCAACATTTTTCTTGCTAACAATGACCAATGCCTTGAGCGGGTTCTAAGTCATGAGGTTAAAAAAGTTTTTAGATACATGGACGATTTTCTTATTATTTCAAGCGACAGTAGCACAGTGCCGTACCGAGACCAGGTGGGCCTAGTGATCAACCTTTCTAGACAGCATGGAAAGGGCTTATCGTTCACGCGAGAGCTGCCCCAAAGTAACATGTTGCAGTTTTTAGATCTTAATTTGCGGTTTTGTAAGAGTCACACATGTTGGATGTATTCCCCTAAGGCAGGAAAGGAACTCTTACCCTATGACTCTGCCCACTCAAAGCTTGTTAAGAGGGGTATCGCTATATCCTGCCTGGAATAGGCCTTGCGAAAGTCGTGTTCACATGTAGTAGAAGCGGCCTTTGTGAAACAGTTGGAAAGACTATTGTCCACGGGTTTCCCTGGACCGGTCTTGGTGGCGGTGGCTGAGGCCCTACTCCGAAAACTGAAGCGCAGCGCCAAGCGAAAAACAGCGGATAAAGGAGCCCCGGGGAAGAAACCTGAAGTTGTACCGTATGTGGACAAGGTTTCGCACAACCTGAAGAAGGTTGCCAATAGGCATGGGGTCCCGCTTGTTTTTTCGGCGCCTCACAAGCTTGCACAGCTGTGCCCTCGCACAACAAAGGCGGGCTGCAAGAAGGATGGGTGCTCAAAGAAGCATGCCTCGCCCTTTGTGAAATGCGTGCAAGGAGTGGTGTTTTTAGCGCTAAACCACGATGTTAAGTACTCATAAATGTCGAATGGCGTTATAAAAGCGGTGTACTGCTTTGTATCCTCTCGAAGAGGTACTTGCCAGAAGCCTTTACAGAGGTCTATCCTGGAAAACCAAGAACATCCGCCTGTCTCGTCTATAATTCCTTAATTCTGGGCATAGGAAAGGGAATAAGATGCGTCTGCCTGTTAATGGCTCTGTAATCCGTGCAAAATCGCAGGATCCCATACTCCTTGGGCGCTATGGTTATCGGCGATGCATATGGTGATACGGACAGACGTATAATGCCTGCATCCAGCATCTTCCCAAGCTCTTCCTTCAGCCATGCTTTCTTTTCCCTGGTGAGGCTGTATGGTTTCCTCCATACAACCGTTGTGTCATGCAGTTTGAGTGTAACTTCAAACTTTGTTGTACCTGGAGGATAGCCTCCTCTGCAGAATAATTCTGGATATATTGTAGGGATGTCATCGGATTTGTCACAATGCGAATTTTGTCTTTCTCAATGGTTGCACATCTTGGGTCACTGACACAGTGTCATCCCAGTGAATGTTAAGCTTCAGCAATTTAATGTCTGGACGAGATAGTAGAAAGTCATACTCGATGCCTTCTATCACCAGTGCCAGTATTTCTACAGATTGTGACCGGTATTTCAGACGTATCCTTACCCATTCGCAGTGTTCTTTTTCACGGCCGTCATAGCCCCGTACAATGAGAGTTCTGCCTCTGAATATGTCCTCGGGTTTTGCTTTGCTTCTTTTCATAACTGAAACTGAAGCTCCGCTGTCTACAAGTGCTCGCATAGCTCGACCGTTCACTTCAAGTTGTATGTGCAGTAAACTCGATGACACAAGTTGGACGGTCTCATGCGTTGTATGTATGAGTTTAGAATTATTTTGCTCTCCGACGTTGCATTCATCTTTCGAGGCCCTATTCTTCTGTACGAGAGTTGCGCTTCACTAAAGTCAGAGGTGACGCCTCTAAAATTCGACGGGTACTTTTCACCCAATTGGCTAGCGCTTGTCGTCTTGAAATATTTTGTTTACTTTTGAAGCCTCTTTCAGCCCAGGGACGCGATAATAGCTTGAGTAGTTGGAGAAGCGCTTCGGGTGTTTTTGGACAGTGTATTAAAACCTGTCATTGCAAATGCATAGGTAAGCCGTGAATGACAAGAGCAAGATGTGACGAGGTCGACCAACCAGGTTCAGCTATGCGAAGAAGTCGGTGTTTTTCAAGAAAATACTCGGGTGGCGTTCCGGACTCAAAGCGGCAGAATATTGCCTCATGCCACCGCTCAAAGGGATTACTGTTGAAAGTTGCAAGGGAACCTTCTTTGCATTTACACCAAGGTTCGGGCTCCTGTTTTAGAATCTCCATTCGTGCCACTTTTTTGGTATCCCGTGAAGGAACTGTCGCATATTCATCACCAAGTCTTCATCAGACAGCCGTCCGTTGCTCTTGGCAGCTTGTTCATAGAGAGCTATCCACGCTTCTGGATTGTCGGATGCGTCGTCGAATATGTCTGACTGGATTAGTCGCGATGATAGTTTTGCCCGCTTCGTCGTGTCTGCGACGAGAGTCTCAATAACAACGTTTTGCTGTACAATTTTCTGCTGTTGACATGCAATGGCTCTCCGTACTGTCGTTAACTCGTCAGACGGCGCTGGACAGGTCGTGAAATGCCTCTCTAGTGGTGTTAGCACCAGCTCGTTCAACCTTCTTAGAGGAATGTTGACTTTCACGAAATCTCTCTTCAAAAGTTCCTCTGAAGACAGGGAGGTTTCGGTCAAAATGCGGTTTAGAAGCTCACCTGTAGTCACATATTCGGGAAGCTCGACGGCCGCGTCGTCCTCGACTTGATATTTCTTGAATACCGCAGAGTCGCTGCGGTTGTCCACAAAGAAAGTCACCCACACGATGTCTCTTGTCGCCGGCAGCGCCAAATTATGTAACAAGACCGCACATAATAAACCGACGATGCTCTTCATGTCGCCATTTCTAACTTCTTCTTTATTCTCCCCTGTCTCGCTGGCCTGAATTCTGTCGTCTTCTTCCTCAACTGCTTGAGCTTGCTTCAATAGTGTCAACGCTTGAGCAAGGAGGAGTATGGACTCTAATTGGCACAGAATTGTTATGAAGCTTTCAAGGGACGAGTGAAAAGTGTTGAAAATGAGAGAAACAATTCACATGCCACTTCTTGTGCACTCTGGCAATTTTTCACTCACTTCAAATAATTTCCTCAAGACTGTACTTATGAACAGTAACAATATGCTTACGTGAGCAGTTAAACGGAGGCTTGCAGGCCTGACTGCCACGTTGATTAACTTCAGAGCGTCATCGTTTCCTAGTTCCACGTTGTACTCTTTGCAATAATAAATATGAAATGTTTCATATATGGCTCCTATCTACGTTGTGAACTGTGAGTTTTTTTTTTCTGTTCGCCAGATTGGACATAAATCAGACTACCGGCCTGAGCTGCCACATACAGCTTTCAAGGGCTCAAGTTTCTCGCACGAAATATCGTTGCTTCTAAGCTGTACAAACGTTATTTAGAAGCGCACAAATTCCGACGCTGCGTTTCTCAGCACAAGGAAGAACTTCAATGACGTTATTCGAGACAAATTCTGACAACGTAGCAGGTGACACACGAAGCGAATGCGCATTCATCACACCCACTATATAATCAAGCTAGAAAGGGTGTTATATAAACAGCTGCTCTATCATCAACACAGAAGAACAAACGTTTACCTGTCTAGGAGCGAAATTATAAAGAAACCCATGCTGAATATATTTTTTCTAGTTTAGGTGACGTCATTTAAACACCTAAACAGTAACTTCGCCAGAAACATCATTGCAAGGTGAAAAGTGCAAACGACCCTCATCAAAATGCTCATTCAGAAGTTACTCTACAATCATAAAGACTTGTCCCAGTGTTCACAATATGCCTTAGCTATTTATCACATAATTGCTAATAGACTGCAGACTTCCGGAATGACTTCAATGTAACTAAATCGACATCAAAACAATTTCAAATGACGCGCAGAATGAATATCCATTAAATCATTGTAGTAGTAGTGGTAGTTCGCGTCGGCATTTATATAGGCAGCATCGAACATCCCACCCTTATTGCTGGTGACCGCGTTAGTTCGAGAATAAACCACGCTGTTCGCTTTCGCTCGCTCAAGTCGATCACATGATTCTCAGTTATTCGGGCGCGGTTTGCGCAAGGCAGTGGTTACACGCGTAGCGGACCGTTTGCACAAAAATAGCAAAATAAGAGCGTGTGGCAATATTAGTATGAGTTTTCTTTCTGCTGAATTACGGCTGGCTGTCTTTCTTATATCTACCTGAACTAATAATTTTTTCACATCTGTGCCAGCAGGCGCGATTGTGTGTGAGATTTTATGGCAGTCATACTACCACCAGAGTGTGACGGTTATTGCATGCACTTTAGCTTTAATAGTTTCAGCCAATAATAGCCGCGCGAGCTGTGCAGAAACACGGAAATAAGGTAAAGCAGGTTCAATGAAGTCCACTGTAGCGGAGGCTGGGTCAAGTTTCAAGTCAAAACGAGAAAATGAACAGTAATTGACAAACCACCTCTTTCGTCTCGCCGCATTATTGCGATGGATGCTAAATTGGCCAAGCTTCCTTTATTCGTCTGTACTAATCAAGACGTTCAAAAGCCAGTGTTCAGCCTAAGGAACTCTTGTTTAAAAGTTAATAGCACTTAGGTGATGAAAACGCTGAAGAAAGCAACCTTCGGTTGCAGCTTTGCTAGGGAATATTTTACAGGTGTAGCACATCTGGTAGCCTAATACAAACGTGTCTTCTCAATATGATGAACGGTACTTTAAAGGGCGCATCAAGGCAAAATCGGCGCCATATTTCTGCACGATCTATCTGTGATGGATAAAAAAGTTGAACATTGCCTCCACGTGCGAATTAGAAAATTTCGTCCATAGAACAGCGATGCTTCACTGCGGCACTCACGTCCTTTTAAACCAGAATATTCAAAAAGAAAGCCACCCTGGAGCGTTAACAATGTCTAATACTATAAAAAGCCGGCAGATCCCACGCTTTGTGGAAATCGATGTAATGCGAAGCAGCCAGCAAAGAGCTGCATACGTCGTCTTGTAAGTCACTAAGGAAAATGCGTGTCACGGTTTTCATGTTAACTCCTAATATTTATGTTCGTCACACAGTAATGTCGCGCAATACCAACTTCGGGCTCGATCAAGCTAGAGAAACGGCCGCCAGCGCACCATGAGCGTGGTACGTAAGTCACGCTGTACATGACATGCGTGTCATGATTTTCATGTTAACTCGTGTTATTTATGTTCGTCGCACAGTCACGTCGCAAGATACCAATTTCGGTGTATATCAAGCTAGCGAAACGGCCGCCAGCGCACCATGAGCGTGGCACTTAAGTCATGCTGTACATGACATGCGTGTCATGATTTTCATGTTAACTCGTGGTTTTATGTTCGTCGCACAGTCACGTCGCGCAATACCGATTCCGGGGTAGATCAAGCTAGCGAAACGGTCGCCAGCGCACATGAGCGTAAGTCATGCTGTACATGACATGCGTGTCATGATTTTCATGTTAACTCGTGTCATTTATGTTGGTCACACAGTCAAGTCACAAGATACCACTTTTGGTGTACATAGCGCTAGCGAAACGGCCGCCAGCGCACCATGAGCGTGGCATGTAAATCATGCTGTGCATCACACGCGTGTCATGATTTTGATGTTATGACTTGTCATTTATGTTCGTCATACAGTCATGTTACGCCATACCAATTTTGGTTTACATTCGATTAACCAAGTGACCAGGAGAGCACAAAGTCGTAGGCGGCTAGATAGATAGATAGATAGATAGATAGATAGATAGATAGATAGATAGATAGATAGATAGATAGATAGATAGATAGATAGATAGATAGATAGATAGATAGATAGATAGATAGATAGATAGATAGATACGCTCAAAGTCGCAGAAGTTCGCTAAGAAATGCTTCGCATTTAAAACGAATAAAATTTGATTGTAAAACCCGAGAGACAGCCTGGGATGTTTGCATTATTGGCATGCTTGGCCCTATTATTTAACATGAGTTACTTCTTGTATACACAGCGACTAGTATTAAAAATGTTATTTATTTATGTATCTTTTATTTATGTATTTATTTATACGAGTATCCTAAGAGCCCAAGAGGGCATTGTATAGGGGGATACAAGTGTGAGTACAAAAGGGGTGTGAACATACACAGGTGAGAATGAACATAGAAACCTCTAAATAATTTAAATGACATATCTTCAGAGTTATACAATTTCTAGTTTCATCCTTCTCGTCAACCAATGAACACAGTTACATAAGATATATTGTCAAGGGTTAAACACAATCCAGAGGAGGCAAAATCAACAAAAAAAGTCAGAAAAAGATAGACAAGGCAAAGCACAACTGTAATGATGATGTTGCGTTATACAGTTTTATTGTGGAAGATGTTTTCGGAAATATGCGAAACGTCAAGGCCATGGATGGTTTCCTTCCAAAAACGCTATTAGGGCAGCTGGGCAGCATGTATCATATGTACCGATGGTAAATATCTACCTACGAAAAATCAGCTGAGAGTTGAGCCTGCCGCCGCGCTAATTAATTTTCTGTTTTGCTTATTGGTAATAGTAAAAGCTCGTTAATTCGACGCCCGTTAATTCGAAAAATTGGATAATATGGACGCGTTCTGTAGCTCCGGCAAGCCCATGTACACTGTAGGAAAATTACTCCCAGGTTGGATTAAAATATTCGTCCTCTAGCGACACCCCCCACCCCCTACCCCCCCATTGGGAGCTTTTATATTCCGGCTGGCCAGAGTTTTTGCATGGAGCCTCCGGAATATTTTTCGCTGTTCTTTCACTCCGGCTATCCGGAGTTTTTTCGTGGGACGTACGGAGTATTTTACGAATTTCCTTACTCCGCCCGGACGGAATTTCTGTGAGATGCATCCGGAGAAATTTTCTCTTTGCTCCGCTGTTACAGTTTCTTTACTCTATGCTGATCGTGTCACGCGTCGGTTACATCAAGGAATTCTCATCGAAACACTGCAAAGTCACTGTGTACTTTTTTCCACAGAGCTCTAGCAGAAGAAATTCAAGAGAACACTTGAGATAATATTATTTCATTTATTCACAATAAGCTGCAGTTTTCGGTTCATGATCCAGCATTTATGAAAGCAATACAAGAACAAAGATGCAAAAAGCCACCCAAAAACAAAGCAGAAGTCAGATCACGTGATTTCGACAGCACTCAAGTGTTAGGCGCAGCGTTGAGAAATGAAGCCCAGAATGTTGCAAAAGAATGCACAACAAACGAAAGAAGCGTAGTCACCGGGAACCATCCACGACGGACTATCCATCACATCCATTGACGACGCAAGGGTTCAGCTGATTTATTCCTACAGAGTAGTACATGAGAACTGTAAATCATGCCATAAACACGAAACCTGAGGACACTAAAGCCACAGACACTCATTAATTCCCATACAGGGTGCCAGTCTATGAGAACACCCAGGTTTTATTTATTTATTTATTCATTTATTTATTTACTTATGGATTTAATAATTTATATTTCCCTCAGGGTGTAAATACATTACAGAGGGAGTGGGGTTGTGCGTAGTAAACAAGAACATGAAAAATAACAGCAAAAAAATTATAACTGGAAGCATTATACAAAATAATCACAAAAATCTAGTATAGTACAACACGTTGAAGAAATAGACATGTAGTGCTACAGTACGCTGGATAAGACATTTTTAAATGCCGTTGTATTAGTTATATCAGTTACGAAGGCTGGTAAGTGATTCCAATCACCTGCTGCCCTGAGAACAAATGATTGCGAGCGTGCAGTATTTGAAAAAATAGGGTATGTCAACCTTATGATGATTTTCTAGTCGGTGTGAGCGAAATGGAGCTGGGTGTATGGGGGTTATGGTAGTATGTTATCCGAAAAAGACGAATGCGTGAGCAGCTTTCATGTTTGTGACACAGGCATTGCGATAGCAGATAGATGAAATAAAGCGAACAGAGCGATTTTGTACTGCCGCAATGTTTTGCGTTAATGTAGAGCTGTGCGGGTCCCAGAGAGATGAGGCGTATTCTAGTTGAGGGCGAACGTAAGTGGTATAAAGCAATAGCTTTAGCGACGGTGGGGCAAGACAGAACTTTCTTTTTAAGTAACCTAAAGTCTCAAACTTTAGATATTTCAGTCAGACTTCCGGTCCCCAAAGGGCAGAATATATACAGAGTGATACCTTATTCACAAGTTCAATACATTCCAGCCAGCATGTATTAACGTTTCCAAGGGGCTCTGAATCGATTCAGTATGGTACATACACAACGGAAACCAACGAGAGTTAAGCCCTTCTTCTAAGGAATTCCGAACCTACTATTATTAAAATGCCACGTGCTTCCATTGACAATCATTCAGCGAAACGTACACCCTACCCTCTCCCCCCCCCCCTTTCTTGTTCTTTTTTATATTTTTTTCTTTTGTTTCTTTTTTTTTCCGCCTGTCTTATGACACACACCGTTCGTCACGGTGGCTTCCCCCTCTCCTCCCCCACCCCCACTCTGGAGAGAACACGAAAAATATACACACGAGAGCTAAGGAAATCAGTTCCAGCCTTGAAGAAGACAAGTCCACTTGTCGAAACGTCGGCTGGAGCACCCACCCCCTGTTTACGGAGTTTTTCATAACACTATTATGGTTATTTGCTTCAATTAGAGCGGATGAGCCGCACTTATATACTTATATACTTATAAGTATCTAGGACTCACCTTTACACCACGTTATCATGGAATGACCACATATGTAACATTGGCACCCCGCCCTTCAAAAGTTTTCCTCTTGAGGCACAAACTAAAGAAAATCCTTTCCGATGTAAAATTGCTATGCTTTGACACCCTAATTAGACCTAGATTGGAATACGCATGTATTGGTTGGGGTCCGCACACTAAAACTAATATCAATAGCCTTGAGAGAGTGAAGCGACAAGCACTGAGATTTATAATGAACAAACCTTCAAGATCCGGTTTCCCGACAAATTATTAACCATATTGATGCGATAGCGTTAAAAAGCTCGTTTGGCAGAAATTCCGGCGTCAGCGTCATTCGTTGTGAGCAAAAAATCATCATCTTGTCCGTGACCGAAAAATCAAGAAGGATGCAAATAAAATAAATAATAAATGTCTCAGGTTTGAATGAGGATCGAACCCAGGCGTTTTGCGTGGTGCGCAGGTGTTCTACCACATGGCCACAATATTGCTTGAAACCGCTTGGGAAAAGACACTGTAGGAATGCCATGTAGTGGAAGGAGTCTCCTTAAAGCATGTAATATTGCGTGACAGAAGCGTAGAATCGCGCCAGGTGCCAAAACATGTGAATAGCGCAACGAGTGGGTGTTTTAAAAGCCCACCTATTACAAAGCGCTGAGGCATAATCAATCTTCATAATCAGCGAAATCATCAATCAAGTGAGCAGCTGCACTGCTTCGCGTGTTGTCTTACGGGCGCGTAGTGGCTCCTTCGATGATCCGCAAAATGAAGAATTATGGCGCAGTGGACACTGCGCAACTGTACTTGCAGTAGGCATTCAGGATAGCTTCAAATGACCAATGTTACGCAGACAGACGTTCGTTTTCTTACAGCAGGGTTGAGGCATGCACCGAGAACGGAAGCAGGCTAGCAATTGAGAAGGCGATGCGCACGGGACCCATTACCCGATCGCGTTCTACTCTTGAAGGCGAAGCTCAAGCGTCCTCCGTGTTTTGCACCAATTCAGGGAAGAAGATAGAAGCAGATATTAGAATTATTATACAGTTGAAACCCGCAATAACGAAATCGGCGGGGAAAGCACAAAATTTCGCTCTTGCGGGAATTTCGTTGGCGCAAGAATGCGGCGGAAAGGACATGTAATTTACAAAAAAACACATTTCATTTCCAAAAGTCAGTAAGTTTGCTTTGCCGGGCCTTACCACGCAACAATTGCATGCCTCTCGATCGGGAATCTTGTTTGCCACGGCACAAAGTTCACCCCATGCACTGGTCAGTGACGGCGGCACGGCGCTTTCACCAGTACCGTCATCAAGTGCGCCTACAGGCGAACCTTTTCCAGCTCCGCTGGATGAGCGCGGATCAGCGCAGAATCGTGGACAGCGAGCTGCACGCAACACCAAATTCTTCGGCGATGTCCATTTTTTTCCTGCCTTTTCCACCGCACTAATGATTGCAGCCTTATCTTCCAGCGTGATGAACTTCCGCTTTTTCGTTGGAGGCGGCATCTTCGCAGGCAGCGAAATCGGACGAAGCAACAGCTACACACAGTTCACGTTGCACCAAGCGACCAAGAAAACCCTCCACAAATGGCTCCACCCACGCGACCATGTGCGCGCAAAGCCTACAAAGCTAAGCACAGAGTCAAGCCAACCAACGAAACCCCATGAGGAATGTGGATTTGGCTACGTAGTCCGCAAGAACGAGCGGGTGTTTCGGCAAGTCATCATCATCATCATTGTCGCCAGCTTTTTTTTTTTTGTAAACAAAGATAGCGGCTGCTTCTCAAGTGTGCTGTAGCGATAGTTCTGCGCAATTTAAGTGTAGCATGAGTGCATTTCAGCAGTTTTCGAATGTAGGTAATGTTGCGAGAGTAGAATATTTGCGCACTGGTGCTTCAAAAATTTCGTTAATGAGGGACTGCAGTATGAATATCTTTCGTAGTCTCGAGTTACGAAATGCATTGACTCCTATGGGCGTTCGCCGGTGCTCCGAAAATATTTCGTTGCGGTGAGAATTTCGTTCCCTCGGGATTTCATTATCATAGGTTTCGACTGTACTGCTTTACACTAACTGTTTACCTTTAGACCCATCTCTGTATCTATCGCAGCTGTTAACCCGAACCACACGCCACGGTAGACAATATGCATTAACAGCTTACTTCGCAAGAACGAACACACTTAGGCATTCTTTCTTTTCCCTCTTACTATAAACGAATGGATTTGTATAATGGAACTGATATCGTAAGCTTTATTATTATAGGTTTGTTTTGTAGTGTTTGGCAAATACGGCTAATTAAGGGCGACATTTTGAGTACTGGTGGAAACAGGAATAAAAAAATGCATTTTCGTTAAGCCTAACTGGTTCGCATTGCAGTTATCAGTGAATGCGTATTAGTTGCTTTGTAGGGTTAACGTCTCTTTGTTTTCAGTCAAGCAGTGATATGAAGTCACAGACTTCGTATTTGTTATTGAAATGAAAACTGCTTCGACTGCTTTTTGTAGTGAGGATGCTTTGCATGCGTGCTGTTTTGTGTTGAATTAGAGTCGTTACTTGCCCACGGTCGTCCTGCACTGAAACAATGCACGCAAATAATTGTGCGCAAATATCATCCCGAAGTCTTAAAGCTGTGTTCTTTGACTGTACGAAGGCGCGATCAAATGAAAACCCATGCACCATATTTGGAACGAGGTTCATGCTATATGGCGATAGGGGAAGGCGAGTGGTTCTGTTCTGGTTCGTATGTATTGAGCACTACGACGTGTGAACATGGCTCTCGCTGAGCTGGCGTTATTATTGGTCTCTAGCAGGTAATGTATCCAACATAAAGATCCCGCATCCGTTTTGAATTCCCACAAATCAAACACATATATCAAGAAACCCATATTCCTACCGGATATCTGACTTCCTTCGTCGGTGCCTCTTTGCATGCGTTATACATGCGGCAACTAATCTGTATCACCTGGAAAGGAAAGGAAGGTAGCATGTTACACTGTCCGCTAAACCTGAAGGCGAAAGCTTGTGGCACACTAGGTGAAGCATTAAGTTCGACAATCGGGGGCCAGTTTTCTTGCAAAACATCAAGCTCCGCAGTGTGAAAGAGAGGCATTTAATGACGCTGACAATTTGACTTGATTGCATTCTTCTCCTGGCTGAATTTTTTTGCACAGCTTTTCTCGCCTGCTGTTTTTTCACTGAAGATCACCACGCCCCGATACACCGAAAGCTTTCGCCTCGATAAACGTGCGATAAACTTTCAGGTTGGCTAACAAAGAACAAACTAAAATTAAACACAAAAAACCAAATATATTTTGGTCAGACCCATTAACAAGCGCATCAGCGATAATATAGTATTTTCGTTTAAGGATCAGTGACTCGAACAAGTCACCACACAAAAATTCCTGGTGGTGTGGTTTCACGAGCACCTATGATGGACACCGCACGCAAACAGTCTCTTGGCAGATCTAGCTCGTTCTGTAATGTGCTTGAGTAAGGTCGCACTCCTGCTTCCTACATGGTATTCTAAATCATTTTGATATAGCTTGTTTTGCTCTAGAGTTCTATACGGAATGCTGGTATGGGGATCGACAACTAAGACCATTTACAATAATCAATCTTGCAATCAATCTTGCAATGGCGCGTGCTCCGTATAGTAAAAAAAAATATAAAGATAATTTCAAGGACCTAGACACTCAGTCGCTTTTTTCTTATACATAAAATTCTATCTGTTAGGAAAGCATATAATCTTAAGCTAACGCAACACATTCATAAACATAAACTACAGGGTTCCTTACCACGCACTGTATCAACAAATTATGGCTTCAGAAATTCTACCCGCAAAACCAAGAAGCCACGCACGAACTATGACAACCAGTCTACTGATTATAAGATTATGCAATCGCTAAGCCTTCACTGATCGAATATAGACTTTAATTCATAGGTCGGCAAAAATTGTGGAGCTCACCCAAAATCACTGATGAAATATATTTTGTCCTTAGAGCTCACTCGAACTCACTTACCAGAGTTTTCCTCAACCTCTCGGACTCCGACGCACTAAAAAGTTTCTCAGCCGGACTCATTCGGATTCAAACTGACCAAAATATTAATCACTCGGACTCACTCACACTCACACTCACGGATCTATCTGATTCTAAATGAGTCCGAGTGAGTCGACTCACGAGTCCGTTAGCGCATCATTACCTTTTTAAACCATATCGTCAACGCCAATATCTCGCATAAATGGTGCTCTACTTGGGGCCTTTCATCTCGTATATTCAAATATTAGTTATCAATGGGTGCAATCCAGTAAGGACATTTTTATTGAAACAGCTGACTCACGCCACACGCGAGATATATTTATCAAGAACTACATTAATGCTGAAGTTTTTTAGAGAGCCGTAGGTCCGCAAAAATGTGCGGAGTTCACTCAGACTCACTCAAGAAATATATTTTGCGCTTACCGCTCCCTCCGACTCAGACTCACCTAAATTCTCCTCAGCCGGACTCACTCGGACTGAGACTCACTGAAATCTTTCACAATCGGACTCACTCGGACTGAAACTCACCAAAATATTATTCACCCGGAGTCCGGACTCGCTCAGACTCAGACTAATGGCTCGATCTGAGTCTGAGTGAATCAACTCACGAGTGAGTTTGTCGAATTATGCTTTAAACAATAAACTAAACAATTTAAACGTAATCTTAAATCATTTGTTTTTTCCACTAACGTCATAGTAGATCCGTAGGCAATTGCCTTTAGCATTACTTGTATATTTAGTTGATCTTTTTGTTTATTTTGCTTGCTGTTGACAATGGTATAAAACAGAATTGTTTGATTCCAACAATCATTTCTCTTTAGTGCGAAATGTTCTCTGAATGTATAATATGTAGAAAGAAGCCGAATGTATCATTTCTGTGTATGTATCATATCTGTGTAAAATGTATAATTAAAGTGTATGTATGCCGAAGTAAGCATTTTCTGAGTGTATATATCATTTTGAATGTATATGTATCAAACAAAAAGAAAATATGAATATGATAGCATGCAAGACCTAGTAATATCTCAGAGTAAGGAAGTTTGTATAATATCTGTAGATTAGTCACTTATTTGCATAAGTGTATGTCACTGATGTGTATATGTGTATGATATGACATTAATGCAGACTGTATCAGTTATCATGACGTCAAGACCTCGTCATGCTATTTAGCCTTTAGTCTTTGCTTCCCGCGGGGAAACTTTGTACCTTTTTTCTGCAAATAAACAATGTTTAATCTTCAATCTCCAAATCCGATACTGCAAATACTTCTTCAAGTATGTCAGTACGAATCGACGCAAGTTCGAGAACTAGTCTGGGTGGCGTTACGTTGAGCACGCGTGAAATATATGCCTTGACAGTTGAAGAGCAGAGAGTACAATACCTCCCAGTAAAAGCAGGTACTATTAAAGCCGACAGTAAACGCCCTTGAGCATTGCTGGAGTGTGGGAGTGGAGAGCGGGTTAGCTACAACGGCCACAAAAGCGAGAGGAAACGAAGTGTGCGCAAATGAAATTGCGCAGAAGCTGCCTAAGCATGTCAGAATAACAAAAACCTAAACTCACATTGGCCCCTGTGTATTCGCTTGGGACAATGCGAAGGCGAAAGCCATATTCTTTCCCATTTCAGGGGTGCTATGCAGGATGGCCCGAGCTTCTCGGGTACACGAGTTTGCTCCGAGCTTGCATTACGGCGGTCATGACAGGAAGAGAGTGCGGAGCACGCGATAGCAGCGTTGATAAAAACGGCTACAAGAACGAGAATGGCGTCACAGACGCATGTGCGACATTTGCGGCGGTTTTCAAAGGAACGCCGCGTGCGAACGCGAAAGCGGCGCCACTCAGTCAACATTTTGACAGTGTAGCTACGTCAGCGTGATTGTCGCGCTATCTTTTTGCCAACTGTTGATCGCGCCTCCCATGGGTGCGCTCGTGGGCGTTTGTCCTCTTTCGGGGAATTCTTTCGTCCCACCTGCAGCATGGAAATTTGCACTCTCGAAGGCAACAAGGGCGCACACCCAGCACTCTGGTGCAGCTCGTTTCGCTTCTATGGAATATTACAGATAAATAAATGGACAGGTTACTGCTACACTTACATTACACGTCTGAAGATTCTTCTGTAGTAGCGAATCGGTAGAAACGATGTCTCCACAAACAATTAAATAGTAACATTTCTCGCCGCAAATCCCACCAGGGGCGCTTGCTTCATAGCTGTGAGCAAAGGGAAAGAGGAATGCTGCAATTATGAAGCACAGAGCTGTATGGGGATGCAATAGGTACGAGGTGCTTCGAGGGCTGTGGAAGGGTGTGATGGTTCCGGGGCTTACATTTGGGAACTCAGTGGTGTGCATGAAGTCAGAGGTGCAATCAGGAATGGATGTAAATCAAAGGACGGTGGGCCGCCTCGCGTTGGGCGCTCACGGGAAGACGACAAATGAGGCGGTAAAGGGTGATATGGGATGGACAGGCTTTGAAGTGAGGGAAGCGCAGAGCAAAAGGAGATTCGAAGAGAGGCTGAGGAAAATGAAGAAGAGTAGATGGGCAGAGAAGGTTTTCAGGTATTTGTATAGAAAAAGCGTTGACACGCAGTGGAGAAAAAGAACTAGGAGGCTCACCAGTAAATATACGGCTGGCAGTGCGGGCGATATGGCAACAAGGAGCATTAAGCGGAAGGTCAGAGAGGCGGAGAGGACTTATTGGATGGCAGCGATGGAGAAGAAGCCGGCTCTGAGTAACTACCGAAAAGGAAAAAACGAAATAAGGAGGGAAAGGTTTTATGATAATTCAAGGGGAAGCGCTTTACTGTTTGAAGCAAGGTCGGGCTGCCTTGGAACGCGTAGTTATAAAGCGAGATTCAGTAACGAAGAAGAACAACGTACATGCTGCGGGGGAACTAAGAAAACGATGGAACATGTACTGATTGAATGTGGCGATATTCACCCAGGTATACGTGTGGGCACGAGTCTACATGAAGCCTTGGGTTTCAGGGACAACAATGGAAAGCTGAACACGCCCGCGATAGAAATAAGTAAGAGACGGTTAGAGTATTGGTGGCAGAAAAGTAGAGATAAAGTACAAAAATAAATAATTGGGGAAAAAAAAGGTCATTCTGCCTCAAGAGGCAGAGAGATGAACCGTGAATTTATATTTTTTGGTATAATAACATAGATTTATTCAATGTATTAGGACAACATGAAACAAGGCAGTTTTTTTTTCTTCCTTTTTTTTCTCCTTCGAGCCTGGTAGCAGACATGTCACCGCCCCGTTATAAAGGGGACGCTCATAGCATCCATCCATCCATCCGAGTGGTACGTCGTGAGAGCGGTTAAATTGAGTGTGAGACATCGTAGCTACGTGATGATAGTACCTTTAGTTTTTCGTGCGTGTGGGCATAGTCAGTGCAATTGAGCTCATAGATGAATCGTGCCGCTCGCTGGCGTTGCGGCGTCAGCACCGCTCCTCGGCAGAAGGAAACGCGGTGTGAATTGAGTGTGAGACATCGTAGCTACGTGATGATAGTACCTTTAGTTTTTCGTGCGTGTGGGCATAGTCAGTGCAATTGAGCTCATAGATGAATCGTGCCGCTCGCTGGCGTTGCGGCGTCAGCACCGCTCCTCGGCAGAAGGAAACGCGGTGGGCGGTCCCGCTCTTTGCTGCGGGCGTCTGTCAATCAAATTGATTAACGCGCGAACTCGGGCACAAGCTCGATTCTGAAAAGGCCCCAGTTCAACTCGGGACTGTCATAGTGCCGGTGTGCCTGTCAAGTGTTTCATGCGGTGGACGCTACTCAGCAGCTTTTTTGCATATAAAATAATTTGGTGAGCTTGCACTATTTTTGCAAGGCTGGGGTCATCGGAGGAGCTTGTGATCACTTGCTGCTTCTAGCTTTTACGTGGCTCGTCTACTCAGTAAGCTTGGTCTGCTTCGGAGTAATGACCGTGTCAGTTCGGTCTCAATATTGGTGCTCTTGATTAGGAAGGTCTTAACTAACATAATATTGAATAGCCCTTTCCTAATTGTTAATGTTTTAATTACCACGACATTAATTACCCAGGTTTAATTCGCAAGGTCCTGAATAGCACAGATGTAATTAGCATAATACTAATTAGCACGATCCTAATTAACACGACCTCGGTGAGCAAGGTCTTGGTTATCTTGGTTTTTCATTACGCTCTCCTAATTAGCGTCGTGTTAATTAGTATTAATTGTTAATGTTTTAATTAGTGCGCCATTAATTATTCACGTTTAATTCGCAAGGTCCTGAATAGTACAGAGGTAATTAGCGTAATCCTAATGAGCACGGTCCCAATTAGCACGCTCCTAATTAGCGTTCGGGTTAATTAACAATAATTGATAGTGTCTTAATTACCACGACATTAATTACTCAGGTTTAATTCACAAGGTCCTGAATAGTACGGAGGTAATTAGCATAATCCTAATTAGCACGGCCTAATTAACACGATCTCGGTAAGGGCTTGATTATCTTGGTTTTAATTACACTCCTAATTAGTGTCGTGCTAATTAGCAGGATCTTAATTACCACGTTCTTAGCTTTACACGACTTCATTAGCATGATCTTAGTAAGACGTGGCTTAGTTAGTCTTCGTGGTCCGTCTTCATTTGCGCTGAAGTTCTGTTCCTAAATGCTGTGTACCAACCAGGCCCAACAAAAGTTTTACAGAAGTGGCTTAGTTAGCTCGGCCTTAGCATGATTTGGCCTAATCAGCTTCGTCATAGCACGTCCTGACTTAGCTAGGTATACCGCCCAGCCAATTAGCTAATCAGCCGGGCGCACGTGCTCTGGGAGCGAGCAGACGATGAAGAAGACAACGACGAGGGCGCGTGCCGTCCGAGCAACGCGCTAGAATGTACAGGCCGACCATGGTGATTATACACGTGGCCTCGGCGATTAGCTCTAGCCGCGGTGTTTTAAGGCGCTCGGTCAGAACTTATCTCAGAGGCCACGGTGCTGATTATTCTAAAGGATACTTAGAGCATACACTAAATGCTTGAAAATGAATACAAACGGCCCGCGCACACATAAAAAATATAGTTAGTAGGGCTTTCTGCAACTTTTCTTGCATGGGTGCACTTCTGCACTCAGTGGAACGACAAACGAATGAAAGAAGCTGCCTCTAGTTTGACGACACCACCCAACCTTCTCGACCGCCCTTGACGTGACGCCGCATTCCATCGTAACCAATGGAACGAAGCGCGCGCTGAGGGATGGATTTCACCTTCTCGTACTATTAGCTCGTTGAAAAGGGGGTGTCGCCGGAGCTCGGAAAGATCCCGAATTTCGCCAAACTCGGACCATCCTGTATAGCACCCCAGTTTATGCATTGATCCTCCCCTGCGTCCCTCCGGAAGCTTCTTGATGCTAAAGTGGTTTTTCACTGCCTCCAGGATTGGAGGCATTGCAAGCTTTCGGCACCTCACCTGGTTTTGCAATACCTCCGTGACCAGCACACCTTTGACCAAGCATCAGTGTGATGCGATGACCTCACCGTGCGTTACGACATAGTGACGTCATGAAGACGTGAAAATTTTGACAATCTGTGACGTAATCAGACGATGTTTTTCGCATCACTACCGTTGACGGGGACGCCGACGGTCTATTTGCTGTTTCGTGAGCAGTCTAAGGTTTTCTTCTAATAATTGCTGGGCTTTTATATGTCATGGAGCAGCGCAACATTATCACAAACGGCCAGCGCCTGTGGCACGGGGCAGGAACTCGGTGGCAGGAGCCCCATGGGCAAAGGGCCAGGACGATCGGTTGGCGCCTGGTTTTCACACAGTAGATGTTGAGTTTTGTTTACTCTGCCTGCGTGCGATCTCTGAGGGTTCGAGCTTGCCACTGGCTCTGTGGCCACGTCATTCAGTCGAAAGTACCGAATCAACAATGTGGTTATGACATGCGCCATTGTGGGAGACTGGATTAATTTCGACCACCTGAAGTTAGATAAAGTGTACCTATATCGAATGGAATGGCTGTTCTTGGCGTGTCACTCCCGTCGAAATGCAGCCGTCATGGCCGGCAAATGAACCCGCACCCTAGCATGTTAGTCTGGAGCCTGCTTGTGGGAGCCGCGGTAGGCATAGATCTGAAACTTAGTGAGTAGAGGACGGCCGAGTGGCATTGGTAAGAGATACAGAGTCAGAATAAACAGTTTGGAAGAAGGACTTTCTCCTGTGACCATGTATAATTACCGAACACAGTTTAAATATGCGGTTATTACCCGGAGATTCTTTCATTTCAGGGGGGGGGGGGTTGTAGTAACGGGCGTGGGTTATTAGCAGAATCTGGTTATGCGCGAAATAAATGCGCAGGTACATTTTACAGCGGCCCGCCATTACGAGCATATGTGACGACCAGTGGCAACATATTGGTGTAAATACGGCTATTTATACCTTGTCTACCTTGCTGGGAGGAACCGCTATTGCAGCTCGTAGGACCTCTTGTTGACATTTTCTCATGAAGTCACCGAACAGAGCCTTCGCTCGAAAAAGGCGAGGTCCAAATACTAGAGTATGAAGTTAACGAATGGGTGACATTCTACAGTTTATTTCAAATAACATCTATGTTTTATTGGTTTTGTTTTCAGCCACTTAGCTGTGAAACTTCTACGCGTCCAGTAGAGCATTGCTGCGGCACATTTATGATAAATTGTAAACGCTTATCTCGTCGTTTCCCCGAAAACCCCCAACAATAGAGCGCAAAACGGATTCGCATTCACTTGTGGATTTCTGCGCTTTTTGTCAGAAATAAGCTAGGTATTTCGCCTATCTGAATGCATGAATAAACAAGCGACTCTACCTAGAACGGTAATAATTATCAATAGCTTGTTTCTGTGTTAACGAAATTTACCTTGGGCCTCAAGAAATCCATTTTAATTATTTTTTTGCTATATAAATTACTTGACAGGCATCAAAACTACAATTATTGTAAGCTATTCGAGCGGAAATGAATAGCAAACTCATATGTATGATAACATTATGAGAACTGCCCGGATTTGCAACAACAACATTACTGGAGCTCCGATGTAATTTCTAAATTCTTAAAGGGCCCCTGACAGTCGATTTTTTGTTTGGGACATTTATGTTGTAATAAGTAGGTCTATGTCTTGTTCTCACGGAATGACAGCGTAAATGCTCCAACGTGACGTGTAATTAATCCTAGCAGCGTCAATTATGGTCATTTTTAGTGTAGGTTCAAAACGAGCAGCGAAAGACGATAAGAAACTAGCGCCGCGCCGCGGCGGTCGCGCCTCGGGGCACGCGTGATGACGTGCGCTCAGTATTGGGTGACGTCAGCCACGCGCTTGTTGAACTGCCAGTTGGAGAACACACACACGGAGATTTCACGCTGTCCTGCCGACCCGTACCGAAGGAGGAGAAGGTGGAAGGAGCAAAGAGCAAACATGCTTCGCAATATACCACTGTGCACCGCGCATATAGTGACGTCGACAACGCTTGCTCTACCTCTGCAACGTCACAAGGGGCCTACGTCGACGTCATACTAGTGGTTATGTTGATAGGAGTTCAAAATTCAGATGAGCATTCAGGCTTACTTTAAAACCAAATTAAAATATCTTAAAGCCAACGCTCGTCACTCATAATCGGTCAGAAGTGTCCCCGCATGCAGGACTATCAAACAACACAAGCATCTCGAGTTTCCAAATTCGGTGTCAGGGGTCCTTTAAGAACTGCCTACAGGATAATTACGCAATATAGTATAAGTTAAGTTAATAAATATTTATGATTTCTGTGATGCTAGCGATACTTACAGATCGCACATGTAGGGCTGTTTCAGTGCATCGAAAGGTCTCATCTCTTGAAAGCTCTAGTGCTAATTGTCTCAATGTCAGCGCGCAACTGCTGCTTACGTGGCATTTCAGTCGTGCATGATGACCCACGTTTTACTTTTAGCAATAATGCAAGGAGCACAAGCGCGACGAGATTACACATAAATTTCACATACATTGTTAAAACGCACAGATAAGCTAATTCGCGGAGAGCACACTCGAATGGCGAACACCGTATGGATGATACGAGGATGATCTGCTGAAATAAAGGAGAAGAAAATGGCGATATAGTAAACACCACATGGCTTTACATCAAGAGTCCTGAATTATACCTTATGATTTCTTATAAATGCACGAATAATGGAATAGATTTGCCGAATGGCTAATAAAAACAGCGCACTGGAAACTTAGATGAAGGAACAATGCGCAGGGCAGAATTATGTTAATAGCGTTCACGACTGCTTCGCCTTCGTTTGTAGTAGGCTGTTTTCATCAACCTTGATTTAGCGTCGCAAAATAAATAGTTCTATTCCCCTCAAATTGCTTTGGTGTGTTTTTCTACCAACTACATTACTTGGTCATAGGTGATTGCTGTGTCGCTTCAATCACGACTGCTCTTGGCGAAGTCATCGACAGGAAAATGACTCCGCAGTCAGCGATAAAGGCGTGCACTCTCATAGCATCCGTATAACTGCAATTCTAATATGGCAGACATTCCCAGGATTTGGGGACATCTGCACGTGGCGCCAACTCTCGGCGGTAGCAACGCCATCATGCCATAACTAAATAGGAATTTGGCAAAAAAGAAGCCATATCTAACGAAAAAGGTACTTATAAAAAAGGACTTCCTGTTCTATACAGCAGACACTTACTAGAACTTTCTGTCAAATTTTACAGTATCGCATTGTAAAATGTGTGGCTTCCTAGAACAACTGAACACAGCCCATTAGAAAGAGATGAAACTGCATTGTAAAATACTAAACACTCTGGGAAGGCACGCGATTTCTAGTGCGAAGTTGCAATTTCACCAAAATGTTCAAATAGGTCTCTGCTATATAGAACCGGGAGTCCCTTTTGGCAACTATATTTTTGTCAGATATAATTTTTTTCGCCTATGTTCGATTTCGTTTCGAAGGGGCGTCGCTGCCACCGGCGAGAAATGGCGCTAGTGTACATGTCCTCAAATCGTGGTGATGAGTTGAGGGGAACGTGGAAGGTTCAAGATATTTTTCGACACTAATTTTCTGTTATTCATTGATATCTATCGCGGAGAGTCACATTTTTCCTGCCATGGATCCCGAAGACCGTTCTGAGTAATGTAGATCCCGGAAAAGATTGTGGCCCTGCAATTTGACGTGCCACATGCAGGAAAACATTTGTTTGGCACGACACGATCGGGTGCGCAGGTAAATGAGCCGTGCAGTGCGAAGTTGTGTTTATTAAGGTTCGCGACTATTGCTAAGTAAGGGCGACTCCAATTATTTGTATTTCGGACGTTTGTCCTTGGGGGCGATCGGAGATCCGTTCGTTCCGCTTGTTCGTTCTCCTGGGGAAGAACAAGCGCGCTGATTGGCTGAAGCGGGAGATGCCACTCTAGGCCGCGGGGTGTCGCCATTTCTTTTTTTTTTGCTTGATCTTTTCTTTTTTGGTGACATCATATTGCGGCATAACGAGTGGGGTGATCGGAGATCTCTGTTCTGCGCCGTTCGTTCTGTACCCATTCTGGCGGCGTACGCGATTGGCCGAAGCCGGAAAAAACCACGTCTCTGAGGGGTGTAGCCATTTTTCTTTTTGCTTGATCGTTTATTTTTTGGTGACGTCATACCGCGTCATAACGAGCATGTCGTCTGCTACAAACGAACGGAGCGCGAGACCGTTCGCACGCGTTCTCTCGAGCGAACAAAAGGCTTCGCACGGCATGATGCGGCGGTTGCGGCTGCCGCAACAGCTGATTTTGAGAAAATGGCGCTTGCGACGTGTGCTTCTCTTGCGGTTGGAGGTGCGAGATGCGTTTGAAGACATGAGCGAGTGCAGCGTCACTTTCTGTTCTCGAAACGAACAGTGCGAACAAAATGAACGGACCTTCCACTGGGCTGTGGTCTTACGCGCAGGGACTTCTTAGTTCAAAAGAGCTACCAGCTACTGCCACGTGTCGTCCCGGTCCGCACTCGTGAACGACTGCCCCAGTGGGCACGACGGCGTAGGTATGTGTGGGTGCTCTTTTATAAAAGCCAGCAGAAGCTCCTTTTGACGATTCGACACCCGGGAACCAAGCCAGACATTCCGGTGGGACGACATCTTGAAAAATTGCCCCAACCGCTACTTTTTTCTTTCGCTTGCGGGACTTCACATAGCGAGCACGTTAGAAAAACTAACACCAATAAATATCAGCGCTCAAACCTATTGCTGTTTCAGAAGCTGTTTGAGCTTGAAAAGAAAAACAATATCTTTTCGTATAACAACTGTATTTATTAGAAGGCGAGAAACACTTCGTTTTGAAATATACGGTCCCCTTGCCGAGGACAAACGATGCGCGTCTACTTCCGGAAAGCTCGCCGCTCACCGCTTGACGATTGGCTGTCCTCTTCCTCTCGCCGGAAGAGAGCTGCGGACCGCCCACTTTTGTGACGTAACACCGCCAGAACGAACGCGGAACGAACAGAGAACTCCGATCCCCCCCCCCCCTTTTTTGTTCATCAGTGACCGCCTGTACGCTAGGCAACGGTCGGTCACCAGTGGCCCACACAGGGTCCTTACGCGTTCCTTAGGACACCCAAATACAGCATCGAATATGCCTGATTGTATTCAATTATGTCTGATTGTTGGGTTTTGTTAACTAAGTGACACAATCAAAAATCACAAAGTATAGTCTAAAGCATGCTCTAGAAAGTCTTTCCCTGAAATCTTACAGAATGCTAAGGCAATTATTTTACAACTATGAAGAAAGGTCGCATTTCTGGATCCTTACAGCAATATGGCATTTTTCGTACACTCTCACAATATACTCATGAAACCGAGCTCACTAAGGGGGTGCTTTCGTCTACGTGAGCTTTAACTTTGCTGTCTTTTTTCTGCCGGAAAAGCTAGGAACAGTTTGTGCAGTGTAGGTGTGAATCCAGATAAGCAGAAAAGGCGCATTACCGTGTATAAATGCAGCATAAGCTCAGGCTCACTAAAATTTGTCTGCAGCCCATTGAGTTCAGCCATGCGCTGACACCCCTAATTCGTACTGGGCTTAACTATGGATTTGCAGGCAGATCGGAAACTAGTCAAAACAATCCTGTCGCTAAATGGTCCAAACCTGACTTCAACCAAGAAAGGAAACTGATAAGTGCTATTGCCGGCACTTTAACAGCAGCGTGAAAGTTATGCTTCTAGCTTCGAGATCTAAAAATTGGAAACTGAAAAACGTTTTATGGTTGCAATGCTGTCCATTGCACCACTGTCTTGGAATGTAGCGCATTTAAGCACTGCGCGGCGTTTCTTACCTAAGAATATATATTCTTACTATAGTGTATATAACAAGGAGTGCAATTCATGAGAGGAAACATTTACACGTAACTTTTCTACACAATGAAATAAGCGCCTTTCCAAGTGTTCTGCGAGATTAGAAGGCTGCTACTTTTCACGACACAAGTAAATCTTTTACCCCAACCTCAGTAGCTGCATATGTGCATATGTCTGTATATCAATCCCTATTTGATGCTTCGAAAAAAAAATGGTTTACCAGCTCGGATTTTCCACTCAACGCGGCAGTGGAGTAGCAGTATCAAAGGATGAGGAAGCAATAATGGTTCAACGCTATACATCCGCTGATGAGTCCATGTTCCGTACATTTCTAGAAGCCGTTAGAATTGAACTTCACCGTTTGGTTTCAGCAAGAATGCGTCCCCTTGGCGCAGAATTTACACAGCTTTTTCAAGTCGGCAGTAAAAAGGTGGACAAAATGCGGCACACAATCGCCATGCGCGCCGCTGTGTGCTTTTTTTCTAATTTTTTGCTGTAAATACCCTGTACACAACATAATTCCTGGAGTGTTAAGTGCCCCAGCCATGATGTGACTAGGCAGAACGTCGTAGCGGTGGACTGCGGATTAAATTTTTACAACTCAGGGTTCTTAAAGTCGAACCTATATTGATGTACATGGGTGTACTTGCATTTCACCCCAGCAAAATGCGGCCGCAGTAGCTGGAAATCGAACACACAACCTCGAGCTCAGAAAGACACCTTGCCAGCTAGAATACCACGGGGCATGATTCTAAATCTGAACAACGCTAACAATGCGCTTATTTGGATGATGGATGGATGGATGGATGCGAAACTTTATTCTAAGTCCTGAGGTGCACGACTCAAAGCGCAACGGGCCGCTCCCACGTTGGGACAGTCAGGCCAAGCCCAACCGCCGCATCGTGGGCCCTCTGGACAGCCCATAGTTGAGCCCCGACATCGGGGCTCTTGATAGCGGATAGCCACTTGTCTTCATTGAATTGGTCTGTACCCCGTAACGAGGGGCAACACCAGAGCATGTGGTCTAGGCTAGCGAATTCGTTGCAGTGCCTGCAGGAGCTATTGCGATATATGTCGGGATATATTTTATGTAATAAAGCCGGGCTGGGATACGAACCTGTCTGCAGTAACCTGAGAGTCAATGCCTGCGCACGATTTAATTTCTTGTTAGGAAGGGGAAAGTCTCTTCTGCCGAGATAGAAGTGCTGCGTAATTTCGTTGTACGTGGTCGAATGATCTTTGTTCTCCACAACTGCGAGCCGGCGAGGGAGTTCTCCATGGTCGCGGAAAGCGAGACCTCGCGCCGTGGAGTGGGCCAGCTCGTTCAGGTTTGTGGAGCCTCCCCTGATGGATCCCATGTGAGCGGGGAACCACGTGAGAGTGTGGGTGGTGATGCTTTTGCCCTCCAGTATGCGACAGGCTTCCTTACACACGGCGCCAACGCTGAAGGCGCGGATGGCTGCCCTGGAGTCGCTGAAGATATGTTCATGTTTATCATCCAGAAGGGCCAAGGCGATGACCACTTGCTCGGCCGCACACGACGACGAGCATCGTACCGAAGCGGCGTTAACGGTCGAACCCCTGTGGTTGATCGACACTGCTGCAAAACTATTGCTGTTGGCATACTGGGCCGCCTCTACGAAGCAGCTGCCGCCAGGAAGTTCTGTCGCCCGGCGTAGGAGCGTCGCCGCCCTGGCCTTCCTTCTTTCCACGTTGCGCTGGGGATGCATATTGCGCGGGGCGGGGGATATGATGATGTTGTCTTTCACCCCTTTCGAAAGGCCCTGGTAGGTGTCTTCAACCTTGGCGGGCGGAACGCCCATCTCTATGAGGAGCCGTCTGCACGCCCTGGTGCCGGAGAGTCTGACAATCTGCGCTCTTTCTTGCGCTTCTGCAATCTCTTCCGGAGTATTGTGGATACCCAACTGCAGGAGCCGGTCAGTGCGTGTGTAATTTGGTAGTCCGAGTGCGCTCTTGATCCCCTTCCTTATCATGGCATTTAGTTTGTCTCGCTCCCCCCTCTTCCAGACGTGCATAGCCGCTACATACGTGAAATGGCATAGCAAGAAAGCGTGCACAAGCCTTATCAGGTTCTCTTCGCTCAGGCCTCGCCTTTTGTTAGCTACCCGCTTGATTAGACCAATGACGCTATCCGTCTTCTTTGCCAATTTGTGAATGGTTAAGCAATTTGTGCCCGTCGCTTCGAGTGTCATTCCCAAGATTCGAATGGATGAAACTTTGGGGATCGGATCTCCGCACTTGGTGTAGAGAGTAATGTCAATTTCCGTGGGGGGTTTCCAGTTCTGCGGCTTGGGTCCCTTTCTAGTTGGGCTGTAAAGAAGGAGCTCTGATTTCTTGGGGGAGCACCGGAGTCCCGTGTCTGTAAGGAAACACACTGTAGTGTCGACAGCTTCCTGGAGAGCGGCTTCCACTTGTCCGTCACTGCCTCCCGCGCACCAGACAGTGATGTCGTCCGCGTAGAGTGTGTGACCGATGCCCTGGATCTTGGCTAGGTCTCTCGAGAGGCCGACCATTGCAATGTTGAAGAGGAGCGGTGAGATGACTGATCCCTGTGGGGTGCCCCTTCCACCCAGCTCCATTTTCTTTGATTCCAAATCTCCAGCCTTGAGGACGGCGCATCGTCTGTTCAAAAAAGACTTGACGAAAGCATGGAAGGATGAACCTAGGTGGAGTTTGGAGATGGCGTCGAGAACGAACTCGTGACGGATGTTGTCAAAGGCCTTCTCCAGGTGCAAGCCGAGGATGGCTCTCGTGTCCTGAGTGCAGCTGTCCATTATTTGGATCTTGATAAGCTTCATGGCATCCTGGGTGGAGAGGCCTGGCCTGAAACCTATCATGGTGTGAGGGAAGAGGTCGTTGGTCTCAATATGCTCGATGAGTCTGTTATGGATGGCGTGCTCAGCCACCTTCCCTACAAAAGACGTTAGGGAGATGGGGCGGAGGTTATCCAGGCTTGGCGGTTTACCGGATTTGGGGATGAGTATGACCTTTGCCACTTTCCATTGTTCCGGCACTATTCCCTCCTTCCAAACGCGATTGATCTCATCTGTGAGAAAGTCGATCGATTCGTCCTCTAGGTTTCTGAGTGCCTTGTTGGTAATGTGATCAGGGCCAGGTGCCGACCTACCGTTTAGGTCGTGTAGGGCGCGGCGGATTTCGCTGACCTTGAAAGGGTCGTCCAGCGCAGTGTTGTATGAAAAATGAATAAAATGCAAGGGTGCTTATGTAGAAAGAAACAAAGCCTGAAATGGAACTTCGCATAACTTGTTCTGAACGGCACTTCGTCTACACTTGCTCTGACCAGACGTCACAGTAGTAAGTATTCGTTTCATTTGGATGATGAAACGAATACTTACTACTGTGATGTCTGGTCAGAGCAAGTGTAGACGAAGTGCCGTTCAGAACAAGTTATGCGAAGTTCCATTTCAGGCTTTGTTTCTTTCTACATAAGCACTCTTGCATTTTATTCATTTTTCATACACTGGACATAAAGCACACTTCTAGGCTTGGCTACAACATATGCTCTCCAAAAGGTCAAACCTCCTGTTTCAAATATCGTCTCCCTTAGGCTGAACAAACTTCATTTACCAGTAGGTTACTCCCATGTCGTCCTTCACAGGTCAAGGACGCACATCAATGAAAGATAGTCTGCTACAAATTCTGGCGACGAAGCGAATTCCCATTTATCAAGCCCTCGCCTTGAGCAAAATTGGAAAAGGCGTTATATGGGCAGCTGTTCTGACATGAACGTAAAATAACAAAAAAAAACACTCATGAATGAACGGAAAGATAGATATACCCATGTTGTTTTTGTAGTTTAGAAGAAATACTGCTTTCTGAGCAAGGAAAGAAGGGTTAATTTTAAGGGCTCGTTTTTCTTTGTTATGCACAATAATAATGAGCACTAACAGACAATAATTCCAAGCAAAGTATAGGGGATGTTATTAGTATTAAATGTAAGGTAAATGTTGAAGAAAGAAAAGTGAGCGAAAAGATGACTTGCCGCGGGCAGGGACCGAATCTGCGACCTTCGAATAACGCGTTCGATGCGCTTCGACCTTCGACCTTCGATGCGTTCGACCTTCAAATAACGCGTTCGAGCATCGAACGCGTTATTCGAAGGTCGCAGGTTCGGTCCCTACCCGCGGCAAGTCATCTTTTCGTCCACTTTTCTTTCTTCAACATTTACCTTACATTTATTACTAATAACATCCCCTATACTTTCCTTGGCATTATTGACTGTTAGTGCTCATTAATATTGCTTTCTGAGCAGTACTTCTGCTTTGTTCATGTGAACGCGTAGCGTTTTGTAGCGGTAGCAATTACATGAAAACTCCAGACGCCTCTCCGCTGTCGCCGTGATGCTCCATAAAAAGTCTGTAGGCGCACGGATTGGGGATGGGGCTGCGTGGCTCTGGCATGAATTGAGTACTTTCACCTGCCGGGAGTGGCCGAGCGCTCCTTATCTTGACAGGGATTGCTCGACGGCTGACACCTATGCACGTGGTATTATCTCACCTCTAAGTTTGCGTTGAAGAGATAGAGAGCACGAAGGTCGCTTCGCTCGCTGCAACGACCGCGTTTTCTTACGCCAGCGTATTGATAAGCCAGGCCGCATGCTGAATGCGTGAGCTGACAGCCTTACTTCGTATAGCATTCCAATTTGGTGTTATCCCATTTAATGCTTCCTTCTCGTGACGAGGCGAAACTGTGAACTTTTTTTCTACTGCATTTTCGCTCAATGTACCGCAACCCGAACCAACGTCCTTGAGGGTGTCCAATGCCTTTTGGAAGAAATGCCGAATATTACCCAGAGTAAGCAAATATCATATGTAAAAATTTCCTGTAGCTGTTGCGCTTACCAAGTTCAAGTTTAACATTGCATTCTCTATATAGTGGCTGTTTGGGTAGTTATGCAGCAAAAAGAGGGCTAAGGTAATAAATTTTTGAGACTGATGTGTTTGTTCATGGGCCTTTCTGTGGTACGAATGAAGGAAAAAAAATCACACGTGCTGGGCGGGCGTTCGCAGAAAAGAAATTAGATATATTTGTAGCCATCCGTCGTCGTTACTTTTAGGTTTATTGGTGATCCTTTCTGAAGGCGTGTTTTACAAGAAACGAAATGCCACCGCTCAAGAACCTTCAGTGGTTGCTACATCAGCTGGCTAAATATCAAGAGTGCACAATGCAGCAGCCCGCAAACCTCAATTTTGAGATATCAGAATTTTCAAGATACGGAAACAGCTGCTGCACAGCAAGAACATAGTTAATCAGGTTGTCGACTTGGGCTTGTTGGTTTGTCATTCTCGTAAACTGTTGCGCGCGAAAGACGTAGACAGGGAACACGAAAAGACACACACGGAGCGCACAGTGCGCTCCGTGTGTGTCTTGTTGTGTTCCCTGTCTACGTCTTTCGCGCGCAACAGTTTACGAGAGTTAATCAGGTATCTGCTCTGTTACAGAACGAAAGCTCGAAAATACTGATGACTGTCGACAGGCGACAGGATCTGCTGGAGACGAACGCTGAACGACAGCGCTGACAACAATCACATTCTGACAGCTTTATTTCCAAAACCAGTTGGTAACGGACGGATTCATTCCAGACTGCGCAAATGTAAACAACATGATTTCAGCGGTATTAACGTCAAACAATGCTGCGACGGTAGCTTGGCGGCAGCGGCAAAACACTAAGGGTATGCTTAAGCAGAAAAATGCTTCGTTGCACGTTAATGTGTAGGCTTGTATCCCATTCAAATGAACTCTTATTTCCTGCTGCTTCTGCCTTTACTGCCCAAAATAGAGGCGCTGCTAAATAATAATCATATCTTAAATTGTATATTCGGCTACATAATACGACGACCTATGCTTGTTTGTCGTTTGGCTAGACAAGTCATGAGAAGGAGTCAACAGCAAAATGCAGTTAGTGTCATGGAACAATGAAGAACACGCAGACCAACTGAAAAATTTGTAGTGGAGCAGATGCACGAACGAGTATGCGCCAGTGAAAAAGGACGAAAAACGACCCGCGTTCTGATTGCGCGAGAGCCTGTACCGCCTCTGCCAGCCTTGCACTGCGTTACCGTACGGTCCTTTTCCGTTGCGACCTCGATGCCACTTCATTACACCAATAAACCTTACCACATTTGGCGGAGGTGCTGGGTAGTGACTGCATCAGTTATGTTGTCCGGTGGTCTCTCGGCCAACTTGCGAGAGCGGAGCTCCAGGTCTGTTTGGGAATCTCAGCACCCACCCCCAAATCCAATAAACCAATAAAGCCACCAATAAACCTTATCACAAATTATTTTCTTAAAGCGATACCCAGTGCATGAAGTACGCATTGTGATGCTTCGAGCGTTACTACATTGCGTCTTCGATCATTGGTTGGGACGACAATAAACTCGAAATGGGCAGAAATCAAATCATATTATCCGTAAATAGAAATTTCAAAACGAACCCCGGTTATCCAAAAATGGTTAAGCAGTAAACCATCCCCTGACGCGTATGGCTATCCGCCTCGTGCGCTGCTCCTTTGAGTTGTACTGGTGGCGCCACCAACGGCGAACGGTCGCGAAAGGTGGATACGCGCGGCTCATAGAAGCCGTGGGCAAAGCGCCCGGTACTTGCCGTTTTTCTATTCATTTTTCATTCTGGTTTGATATTTGTACTGCCAACGCTGCTCCACTAGACAGCCATGCCGTTTGTTACGTCGATTGTTCTATATTATTTGTTCTAAAATGACAGGCCCGTTTTTTTATGCGTGCGCGCGATGCACTGCGTACGTTCATTACGTGCATGTGTCCAAGTTGTTTGCGTGATCTCTTAACACAGATTAAATAAAAACTGTTGCAGTACAAAACAGCATTCTTGTTTTATTGAACACCCTGAACAGTACAACAACAATGACTATTACTGCTGTATGCCTGCTTAAGAAACGCACAAAAGACACGCGTTTTTATCTTCGCCCAACACTCGTAGCACTCAACTAGGCCAAGAAAACCAAAATCTAACTTGCTGAACGTTTTAACAGACGTCACACAGCTGCATAATAATGCGTGAAAGTACTTTAGCAAATGACCAACAAACATTCACACAGTGTTTTTTTTTGTTGTTGACAGACCGTGTTAACATATGAGAAAGTTCTAACCGCATTGCAATCACATATTTCGGAATATCTAATCACTTTCACCATTGAAGCCACAATCCTCTAACACATGCGCTTTAAATTCAGCATGGCATTACTCAGACTTGTATAGGAAGTGCGCACACGTGGCATCACTCAGATTTATATAGGAAATGCGCACGCGTGTAATGTATCTCGTATGCTAGATTCTCCTTTGGTACGCGCAGCTCAACATAAAATGCGATTCTAGAAATATTCGTGGAGTAGTGAGCATATAGAAGGGCAACTACTTACAGCTTCACTTACCTTTGCAAGAACGGTATTGCAATTCAATATTAACCGACGCAACAACGATAACAACACACTTGTTGCACACAGGCGTACCAGGTTGACGCGCGAGGCTAAGCGCGGTATTTTAAGTGTAGCACAATCGTGCGCGTACAGTACGCTAGAATATTCTGGCACAATGTCGTCAAGCTTGCAGTCACTTCAGCGGTTCCCACGATGTAGCATCAGTTGACGTCCTCACGTCATCAAACTGCTGCGACGCCGAGAACTACACACACAGCTGACTTGGAAAAACGCGGTCTTGCAGGAAGCCATCTTGTCCAGCAACCAACGGACAAAAGTACACAACTGAGGCGCCTGAAACATTGCCGTTGATGAGATGGCAGCTGAACGAAATCAGGGTTCATCGTCCGACGTGTGGCCACCGCCTTAACACAATATTAACGTTGCAACGTCCAAGGAAGACGCGACGAAAGCGACGAGCCCAGCCGGCCTTGTCGGGTGCGCTGTCGACTACACAGTGCACAGCGCGCGCTCTCACGGCCACCGAAAGAAATAAAAGAAAGTGGAGAGAGGAGTTAGCTTGTAGCATGGCCAGTCGGTGGAAGAAAGAGGAGGTGTTGCATCGTCGGTGTGGCGTATTGTCAAGAGATGGCGCTAGTTTGTTTTTGCGCAATGGTATCGCAAACTTCATTTAAAATGCGTGGGATCCTATGGGCGGTTGGGCGAGGGTGCAACCGCCTCAGCCGAGGGGTGGCGCCACCATACCGATGCACGAGGCGGATAGCGGAAACAAAAAAAAAAGATCCAAGTATTTATGCGAGTGGAGTCAGGCTATTGAAGAAAAAAGGTGATCAACCAGAATTAAAAGATTACATAAACAAGGCTGTTCAAACACAAAAAAATCACAACATATTCACGAAGTCAATGATGATTGAGGTGCTGGCTCGGAAAGATCGGGAAAACCCGTGAATCTTCCGTACAAGTCCTCTACCATCATATGAAGACGTGACACACGTTATATATACTTATATAAACAATGTCTTATTAATTTACGCTTTTGATTAACTAATACACAATTTACAATTATATACATATGGATGAAGTATACATGCAAGAAATATCTAAGAGCGTCTCATTGTCCATTGTCGACACTTGCAGACGCAACGCTCCTATAATGTTCTGTCAGTTTGAACACTGCCCTCGAGAGGCGCACGACAACGTGGCCCCAAAGATAACTGTCCGACGCTCTCCTGGCTGTCGACCGCGTTCCCCACTCTCCCAGTGAGAATTAACGGCCAGGCTAGAGGGAAGACGCGACGCGCGTAGCGTTCCTCTTCGCGTTCGACGACGCATTGAATGGATCCCTATCGGAAACTACAGCGTTTCCAGTGCTTCCCGGTGCCTTTCAGCGCACTGGTTGGCACTGAAAAAGCTGTACAGTTTGTCCCAGTGTACTACAGCGCGCTGGGAGGCACTGGAACAAACTGTACAGCGTGGCCAGTGCCGCGTAGTGCGCTAAAAGACGCTGAGAATACTGTACAGTGTGGTAGTGTCTTACAGCGCACTGCGAGGCACTGGCCACGTTGTACAGTGTGGGAACACTGACGGCTCACTGGAAAAAACTCTGCGCGCTGGGTGCATTCGTATAAGATTTGGTATTGGATCGCGAGAAGTCGAAATAAAAACTTATCGAGTTATTTCAAAATATTCTACTATGTGTCCTACACATATCTAGCTTTAGTTTTAGTTAAGCGACTGGACGTACGTATATGCTAAAGCAATCATCCCTGCGCGCGCGTGCGCTTTTTCTGAAGTGTGTGATCGAGTTTCGCAAATGCAGTTCATACAACTGCACCGAAAGAACTTATCATTCGCAGCACAATATGATATTAGTATTAGTCTGACAATCACATCAAGCTACTCTAGCACTCAGTCATTCCATATGGGCTCGTACCACAGAAAGCCGCACGTCACCAGCAACAGTGAGCCAATGTAACGCTAAATCTCGGCGTTTTTAGCTTCTGATTTGCGTAGCACAAGGTGCAAATATGGCCACGCTTGAGTCAGGTATGATCGAAACTACATTTGAATGGTTATTAGATTCTTAGTAATTGAATATCCAGCGATCGTGGCGTACGGAGTACGTCTCTGACCCTAATGGTTTGTTCAGCTCGAGTGAACAACTGAGGCTGTATAGTACGCGGAACGCAAACAAAAAGCGCAGAAAATGTCCAAATGACGAAAACTAAGTGTTCTGTGTGCGGTTCAGATGCACATTGTTTTCTACATAGGCATACTCTAAGAAAAAAAAGAGTATGTGTGACTCTTTTCGGAGACTTGACTTGCCACGTATAGGACTCTCTTTAAATAGTCACGGTGACTCTCTTGGTGGGTCAAGGTCGGCTCGCTCTAGGAGAGTCCTCTGACCCTCTAGGAAGAGTGTAAAGACTCTCATCCGAAGGATCACGTTACCACTTATAGGGAGTCGGACGACTCTTGCCGGTAACACTCCCACGGGGGTCAAGTGACCCACACCGAAGCGTCAAGCGACTCCACAGGTATTTTAAGCTACTCATTGGACCCTTGCTCTACTTTTGCGCGACTACTGTTGAAAATGGTGGAGTATTCACATTAAGCAAGTCCAATTATACTTGCCGTTCTGCCCACCGACTGCAAAAAAAAAAAGAATAGTACAGTTTTAGCATTATTTTAATAAAACTCGTCAAAACAGCACATATTTTCCAGCAACGTTATATAGAAAGCGCGAAAAGATGGTCTGTGATTTCCAATTAAGAAGTTTGGGTATTCCTCATTTACATGCTTCTATGAGTATAGCCAACTAAAATGTGTGACTGTGATGTGCACAGTGTCATATGGTGCTAAATAAACAGCAGAAATCTATATCATGTTTCCATATTTATTCCTTATGATTAAGAATACATCTAAAAGTGGTGACGGCTTGAGGCATCAGACTTGTGGCTTGCTAGGTTGTCGCTCCTGTCCAGCGTGAGCACCATGAAAAACGGTATCTGAAAAGCAGAACGCGATATTATGATGAGAAAATGAAATTGCGGTAAATGCTTGCAAAACCTACACAATAAGTGGTTCACACAGACATAAAATAAAGCCTAAAAACAAAACAACAAAGCACATCCTCCGGCAGTCAGGGGCATGGTGTGAGTGGTTATTGACCGCATGTTTTACAAACGTAACGCATCCTTAAATACCCAGACAAACAGATGCGTGTACGAGGGCCCGAACGACACCTAGCGCGTGCGTACGCCGTCTACGTCAAGATCAGGGATGTCATATGCTAGAATTAGGGCACATAACTCTCACCATCACGTACACTCACTCGATTCTGTTATAACGCCCAACGTCATCGCAGTGTATGCAAACCGCGAAAACAGCAAACAGAAACGAGGGAAAAGAGTGCACGGCGGCGGCCGCAACAACGCGTGCCATCGAAAGTCTAGAGCTTTTTCACTTTACTAGCGAGGCGTGTCCAACTTGAATGACTACCACGTACGTTCTGGAAGCCACCGTACTATATCCGCACCTCAAGCTACCGTCTTTAAGCCAACAAATCATTATGCATAGTGCGTCTGAGCGTTCGGTACACAGGCTTTTTTTTTCACGTTCCCACGCGCGGAAGCACGCTGCACGCAAGGTCGATGGAAATGTTATTATGAAGTAGACTAAAGTGCATCTCAAAACGACACGTTGTGTCTGCACTTTCAGTAGTGCAGACGCAACGTGCGATCATCAAGAAATGACCCTCGATAATTGTTTGCATCGCGCACTTTATGGGAGCTTGTACAGCAACGTGCATAACGGTGGCAACTCGTTAACTGACAGCTTTAGTTGGGCATCCGCAACATCCCCGCGGACACAGGCTGCTGTTGGAAATGGCTGGCAGATAACTTCCGCAGAGCTTCTGCAGACGACCAGCTAAAGTTGTATAATTAGTACCTGCGAAAGCAGTACACTCACCGTCAACTGGCGCCCGTTGTTGGTGTCCGCAGCTCCATGAATATTCCGCCCTCCAAGCGTCACTTCGTGCACGCAACCGGCGTCAACACCACCGAAGACACGCAACCAACGCAACCTCACAACGCATTCCAATAGACGAGGAGACTGAGACGACTGAGAGAGGAGAGCGGTGCGCCACCCCGGCGCCAACCCCGTCTGCGTCGGCGAGCAAGGCGCCACAACGGCACCAAAGGGCAAGCGCGCGATATGTATGGCGTATACGGCGGCTCTTCCGTATACGGAAGCCTATCGAAACGCGCTTCAGGAGGGTCCAGTGACTCCTTACAAAATGCTAACTCTTTTTCTCTGCCTGTACCTTCCAAAAGGGTTCAGATGGACACCCGAAGGGAGTCACGGTTCCATGACCCTCTTTTGACTCTCTTTTTTCTTAGAGTGTATGACTAACTGCTTAGCGAGACAGTGCGATTGCCGCAACGTATCTGCGCTTACGCTAATATGTTTTGCGGCAAAACGTGCCAGATAGATGTTGTAATCCTAGACAGCACACAAACAATTTAACTATATTCTGTTAGGTTGTCGGAACCACGAAGAGACTGCAATTTGCGTGTATAAACGAGAAAAATTAAAATTCTGGCTACAGGAAGCAGTTATAAGACGAAGAAAATGAAGATCGACACACGTATTTCAGGTGTGGTGTAGTGGCAACGTGTCGGACTGAAGATGTACGGTGCGTCTAGGTGGTGGGTTCGACTCCCTCTAAATCGCTGTTTTTCTTAGCTTTTTTTGTCGCAGTGCTCGTGTTTCAGCTCTCATTAGTATCTGGAGATGACCACATAGATGGATGGAAGAACTTTATTGTTTGTCCGGCAGATCAGTGGCCTTTAAAACGGTCCTTAACTATTTATAAGCCCGAATTCGGCCCATAACGCGTGTCCCAATGCGCAGCGCTCTAGCGTCCAGCGTGCATCGTGCAACGTGCCAGCGGCTCAATACCCAGCGCCACACTGGTCCAATAATCATGTAAGGCACTGGAACAGTGCCACTGGGTTTACCGATAGGGATGGATGCAAATTACCCCGCGGGACATCACCCCAGCTTAAGAACCTAGCCAGCCAGCCCCTAAAACATAAGCTTAGTCATCTTGAGTTCTGCAGTGGACAGTGAAACTTGTAAATGTACTATACAAGGTGACGCAGTATAATGAGTCTCAGAATGCAAACGGTATTCATAATAAATGTTGGACTTTTACTTCCAGAAACCACGATATGATTACGGGGGACTACACCATGGAGAGGCTCGGAAATTGCGACCAGCGGGGGTTACATCAATGTATGATCAATGATGCGCGATTGATCATATGCACTGAAAGCACCACCCCTGACCCAATAGGATGCTCAGAGAATCCTCACGGTAGCTGCTCGACCAGATAAGATGCGTAGCGTTATCACTCGTTACACGGAAGACGGGGTACCATGGCGTGTCTGGTATCAAACACAGCCCGAGAAATCACACTAGCAGAGATTATACTCCTGCCGTGATGCTACCTTACGAGTTGACAGCAAGGTACCAAGCCGCCATGATTTTAGGTCACTGAAAACACTGGAATATCCGTCTAGTACTTTCGAGAAAGTAAGTGTTCTAAGCTCGCATTATCGAAGCCTGCAGGAATCGTCTGTGTAGTTCTCTTCTTTTGTCTTTGTTATTTTGCGTGGCCTTTTTCAACACGCGATACCAACACGCCTTCTCAAGTTCGGGGGTACTCGGGCATACGAAAATAACTGCGTGGATATGCTGAAGCGCTTCGAAAGCGAAAAAAGAGCCAAAATTTCGTAGCTACCTCTAAAGCAACGATGTCTTCATTACGCGTGAAGTAATGGGGACTCCCCAATATTTTGACAACTGGGAGTCCTTTGCCTGCATAGAGGCCATACCACACGATAGTTTCTTGTGATGTAACTATGTAAAAACGCGGCCACATCAACCGGTACTCAGTGGTGAACGCCTTGACTACTGAAACACCCTGGATGATCGCGGACCGAATTTCAGTTACACGTCGGTCGGTAAAGGCGACGATTACTAGAACTTTCAAAGCCAAAAAATACAATTGTATTTACCCGAACATATGATGCATGTGTCTATCCAGAAGAAATACGCCAGAAAGGACTTTGTCAAGCAACGTTTGATTTATTTGTTAGGGAGGTTCCTTTCGCCTTTGTCACATGACTGCAAGCTACAGGTAGCACATTTATTGCACCACTACATAAAAAGTACTTCGGGACCGTCTTTGATTTAGGTCCAACCAAAGGTATGGAAGGCATTGTATGCGATGGTGATAGCGTCATCTATTGCTATCGGTTTGGCAGACAGACCCACCGCCACTTTGTGAGCGCAAAGCTGAAAAATAAAAAGAGTATGAACAAGATAACAGCCACAACCAATAAGTCTCTCTATATTCATCACTTGTCAGTATTTGCGTGGCTGCAGAAATTTAAAGCGAATACGTACTGTTATATTTTAGGACACCTCGATATTGTTCTCGTTATAGTATTGTGCACGATTGCCATGGTGACAGCTACGTAAGAACTGGCATTATATGGTTCTTCAACACGGAAATAAGCATTTATGCAGGGCTCTTCGAAGCACTTGATTGCTAGATGTGTGTGTGTGTGTGTGTGTGCGTGTGTTCTGACTTTTGTTTCCAGATGTCTGTTTTTGGACCTTCTGGGGAATATGAGTTCTGTGTTCGCACGCTTCATGCGCGATACGTGCCTCGCCGTTTTGCCATGTGTCTTGATTTCTAGGTGCAATTACGGGTTATACGTGGATTCTGAAACGCTTATATGTTAACAAAGCCTCAATGTTTCGTGACGAGATGAAAAACTTGCACAGGGCGCGTCGCTACAGCCGCCGCTGTGACAAGTGGATTTCGCTTTGTCATGACGGCAACTGCCTTGCTTAGTACGGTGTCTGTGTACGCCTTCATAACTCTTTTTAACGACAACGGGAAAGGGGCGAGAAGAGCAAGTGTCGATAAAGATGGGAGAAAGAAAAAAAAACGCACAGTAGCGGGTCATTGACAAAGATGTCCTGCCAGGGGGAGTCAGGGGGCAAATACCAAATTACAGAAAGTAAAGAAGAAAAGGGCGGGGTGTGCTTTCCACGGAGTCATATATTCGCTGGGGGTCAAGAAAATCACGTCATTGTATTTCAGCAAAACATGCACCGGACATAAGTAGGAACTAAACATCAGCATTGCATGGTCAGAACGGTTAACAATGTTTAGGTAAGAGGCTTGAGTACGGCTTCTTGTTGTGCAACTATATATCGGACTAAATTCAAGAGCATCGTTTGAAACGTTTGTTCCTATTGGCTGAAGCGCGGAATAAAATTGTGAACAAGATAGGACTCTCTATGTCCTCTGGATATCGGCGACAGGAAGTTTGAGTGAAATATGTAAATTTGAGTTCACCAATGTTGTGACCCTGCCCATTAATGTACTGTGCCACTGTTTACGGTAAATTCATCTCCATGTCCACACAATGCCCGTTTAAACGAACATTGCTTGGTTCGACTGTTTAGCCAATGTATTGTTTGTGACAAGGTGAACGTTCGAGCATGCAAATGACGTTCGTCCTAAGTAGGTAAAAAAATATTTCAAATCATGGGCAAATTCACTCCCGGGTGTTCTAGCAACGTCATTTTGACGGTTCTTTTAACTCTTACATCTGGGACGACAACGTTCTGGTATGTGGGCGGTACAATACTACCCTTTTTTCATGCACTAACTTACCTTCTCTTAAAGTTCTCTATTACTGCGATAAGCAAACCTTAGTACTTTGGGAAACGTTTCTCCAATGCGCGAGTTGCTTGTTAATATTATGGAATTCTTACGCAGTATATTATTTTTCTTTGGGAGCGCACTTGAGTGTTTTGTTGTAAATGCGAGCGGCTGGTTGGATTGGGCTTTATGGACTTTTATTTCCTACCTGCTCTACATGCTTCATTGTAGAAACTGTTTAGCGTTTCCTGCGGGCGATTTCTCTCAACGGAAGTGGCCTTTAAATTCTTCAAGTGGTCAGTGTATTGAGGAAAGAACGGGTGCAGAAGAAGACGCAGACAGCGGCGCTAAGTGCACATACATAAGCCTCGTTTTCTGTATTTTCCCGCTTGTTTAACACTTTCACGGTGCTTCACGCTGTGTTGGTAGCAATACGCTCACCCTGATTTACAGAAATTAATAATTACCACGATAATTTCTTGAGGTAACATGTCAAAGCAAGGATATGATTACGTCGCACGCTGTAGTGGAGGACCCCGAATCACATATGAACATCTAGAGTTCCTTAACCTGCGCCTAAATTTAAGCACATTGTTACTCTTGCATGTGGCTCCCGTGCGACCGCCGTGGCCGGATATCAAACCCGCGTCCTGGATCTTTGCAGCATGACGCATTACCTGCAGAGCGACTACGGCGTGTTTCAATGAATGTGCTAAAGTGCGCGTTCTACACTGATAAATATCTTGTGGGAAAGGAAATGTTTAACAAGAGCAAAGCTGTTTAAGCTATTGGTTGCTTTTGTGCGGTCGTGCAAAACATTAAAGATGGGTATGCGCCACAGGAATAGAGCAAGCCCAACTACCGAGTACAGCAGGTGCGAGCGTTAAACGAAAAGTCTGCTCGAATATATATATATATATATATATATATATATATATATATATATATATATATATATATATATATCAAAACAACAAAGGGTTTCTAGGTCCGGTGAAATACTCACAGAAACAGCAAACAGACGCGCGTGCGAAGCAATTTTTTATTTACGTTTCGCTCGGGGTCCGAGCTTGATCAGAATCTGATGATGATGAAGCTCGGACCCCGAGCGAAACGTAAATAAAAAATTGCTTCGCACGCGCGTCTGTTTGCTGTTTCTGTGTGTATATATGTATATATATATATATATATATATATATATATATATATATATATATAATATATATATATATATATATATATATATATATATATATGGGTTTCCTCATAAACACGCTTAAATGAGGGAGTATCGTGGAAGTTATCGATAGCAAGATTGACAACATATATAAGAAATCGAATTTCAAGACAAACTCGACATACACATACTTATACTCTTGAACCTTACTTCGCACGTACTAATCTTTTCATGAAGTCGTTCTTTCCTCGGACCATCAATGATTGGAACGCGTTACCTTTTGAAGTATTCTGTGATATTGCAAATCCTTACTTTGATAACTATGTATCTTTCTGTTTTTAACCGTACAATTCAAGATCTCAGACTGTCTCAGGTTGTACTTGATTTGCATTCTCTAGTTGCGATTGGCATTTTCTTGCTGCCATTTCACTTTGTGGAATTGTTACCCTGTGTTCTACTGCCTTAAGATGTTTTTATTGCTTGAACTTTCTTTTTATTGATGTTACATTGTGAATTACTTAATTATTATGCCCCCCTGCTTGGTCTTTTGACCGCAGTATTCTGTAAATAAAAAAAGTAAATGGAAAATAAAAATAAAACAGCGGTCACACAGTCGGCATTGATCCATGCGCGCAAATTTGGAAGTCGTGGCAGTGAAATCAGGTTACACAGAGCTAGGTAGGTGACACACGCAGTTGATATGGCATTACACGCTAGTGATATGCCAGTATTATTAGATTGCACGTCACATGGAGGAAAAGTGGGATGACATCAGATCTGCGCTTTATCTATCTATTTTTGCAGGAACGTAACCACATTCTAGCATTATACAGGCAACAGTTTGAGATTGCAAACAGAAAATCGGCACGCAGCACTGAGATCAAATTTTGCTTCTTAGCATCCCCTGGGGTACCCTTCGAACACACCAAGGTGAATACGAGAACGAACTCAAAAACAAGTCGAGAAAAGTTTTGAGCTCGTTCTCGTATTAACCTTGATGTGTTTGAAGGGTACTTAGGGGAAGCTAAAAAGCAAACATTGGTTGTAGTGCTGCGTGCCGATTTTCTGTTTGCAATTTCAAACTGTTTGCCCTGTAATGCTAGAATGTGATTACGTCCCTGCGAAAAAAAATAGATAGTGTAGATCTGATGTCATTCCCCTTTTCTTCAACGTGACTTGCAATCTTATAATACTGCCATATCACTAGTGTGTAATGCCATATCAACTGCGTGTACCATCTATCTTACTCTGTCTAACCTGACTTCGTTACCACGAAATGCAAACGTGCGTGCATGAATGCTTGTCGACTGTGTGTGACCGCTGTTTTATGTTGTCATGCTTGCTATCGATAACTTGCAGGATACCATCTCATTCAAGCGTGTTCATCAGGAAGCGCACCATGATGTACTTGTTACTTTGACAATATTTGGTCGACCAGACAAAACGTTAGTTAGAAAATACAGTGCCAAACCAACGAAAGTCGTATTTTTTTATTATTCCTTATTCTATCGGGGTCCGCGCGATTCTGTTCCCACGACATGTATATATATATATATATATAATATATATATACTATATATATATATATATATATAATATATATATATCTATATATATATATATATATATAATATATATATATATATATATATATATTTATATATATATATATATATATATATATATATGTATATATATATTGATATATATATATATATATATATATATATATATATATATATATATATATATATATATATATATATATATATATATATATATATATATATATATATATATATATATATTATATAGATATATATATATATACATGTCGTGGGAACAGAATCGCGCGGACCCCGATAGAATAAGGAATAAATAAAAAATACGACTTTCGTTGGTTTGGCACTGTTTTTTCTAACTAACGTTTTGTCTGGTCGACCAAATATTGTCAAAGTAACAAGTACATCATGGTGCGCTTCCTGATGAACACGCTTGAATGAGATGGTATCCTGCAAGTTATCGATAGCAAGAATGACAACATAAAACAGCGGTCACACACAGTCGACAAGCATTCATGCACGCACGTTTGCATTTCGTGGTAACGAAGTCAGGTTAGACAGAGTAAGATAGATGGTACACGCAGTTGACATGGCATTACACACTAGTGATATGGCAGTATTAGAAGATTGCAAGTCACGTTGAAGAAAAGGGGAATGACATCAGATCTACACTATCTATTTTTTTTTCGCAGGGACGTAATCACATTCTAGCATTACAGAGCAAACAGTTTGAAATTGCAAACAGAAAATCGGCACGCAGCACTACAACCAATGTTTGCTTTTTAGCTTCCCCTAAGTACCCTTCAAACACATCAAGGTTAATACGAGAACGAGCTCAAAACTTTTCTCGACTTGTTTTTGAGTTCGTTCTCGTATTCACCTTGGTGTGTTCGAAGGGTACCCCAGGGGAAGCTAAGAAGCAAAATTTGATCTCAGTGCTGCGTGCCGATTTTCTGTTTGCAATCTCAAACTGTTGCCTGTATAATGCTAGAATGTGGTTACGTTCCTGCAAAAATAGATAGATAAAGCGCAGATCTGATGTCATCCCACTTTTCCTCCATGTGACGTGCAATCTAATAATACTGCCATATCACAAGCGTGTAATGCTATATCAACTGCGTGTGTCACCTACCTAGCTCTGTGTAACCTGATTTCACTGCCACGACTTCCAAATTTGCGCGCACGGATCAATGCCGACTGTGTGACCGCTGTTTTATTTTTATTTTCCGTTTACTTTTTTTATTTACAGAATACTGCGGTCAAAAGACCAAGCAGGGGGGCATAATAATTAAGTAATTCACAATGTAACATCAATAAAAAGAAAGTTCAAGCAATAAAAACATCTTAAGGCAGTAGAACACAGGGTAACAATTCCACAAAGTGAAATGGCAGCAACAAAATGCCAATCGCAACTAGAGAATGCAAATCAAGTACAACGTGAGACAGTCTGAGATCTTGAATTGTACGGTTAAAAACAGAAAGATACATAGTTATCAAAGTCAGGATTGCAATATCACAGAATACTTCAAAAGGTAACGCGTTCCAATCATGATGGTCCGAGGAAAGAACGACTTCATGAAAAGATTAGTACGTGCGAAGTAAGGTGGTTCACGAGTATAAGTATGTGTATGTCGAGTTGTCTTGAAATTCGATTTCATATATGTTGTCAATCTTGCTATCGATAACCTCCACGATACTCCCTCATTTAAGCTGTTTATGAGGAAACCCATATATATATATATATATATATATATATATATATATATTATATATATATATATATGATTACTATATTATATATATATATATAGATATATATTCATATATATATCATTATATATATAGATATAGCATATAGAATAGATAGTAAGATATATATATAGAGATAAGTAATGTATAGATTAGATTTAGAGATAGTATATATAGATGATAATATAGTATAATATAGATGATATATATATATATATATATTATATATAATATATATATATAATAATATATATAATATATATATATATAGATATATTCGAGCAGACTTTTCGTTTAACGACTCCACCAACTGCACGGTACTCGGTAGTTGGGCTTGCTCTATTCCTGTGGCGCATACCCATCTTTAATGTTTTGCACGACCGCACAAAGGCAACAATAGCTTAAACAGCTTCGCTCTTGTTAAACATTTCCTTTCCCACAAGATATTTATCAGTGTAGAACGCGCACTTTAGCACATTCATTGAAACACGCCGTAGTCGCTCTGCAGGTAATGCGTCATGCTGCAAAGATCCAGGACGCGGGTGTGATATCCGGCCACGGCGGTTCGCACGGGAGCCACATGCAAGAGTAACAATGTGCTTAAATTTAGGCGCAGGTTAAGGAACTCTAGATGTTCATATGTGATTCGGGGTCCTCTACTACAGCGTGCGACGTAAACATATCCTTGCTTTGACATGTTACCTCAAGAAATTATCATGGTAATTATTAATTTCTGTAAATCAGGGTGAGCGTATTCCTACCAACACAGCGTGAATCACCGTGAAAGTGTTAAACAAGCGGGAAAATACAGAAAACGAGGCTTATGTATGTGCACTTAGCGCCGCTGTCTGCGTCTTCTTCTGCACCCGTTCTTTCCTCAATACACTGACCACTTGAAGAATTTAAAGGCCACTTCCGTTGAGAGAAATCGCCCGCAGGAAACGCTAAACAGTTTCTACAATGAAGCGTGTAGAGCAGGTAGGAAATAAAAGTCCATAAAGCCCAATCCAACCAGCCGCTCGCATTTACAACAAAACACTCATGTGCGCTCCCAAAGAAAAATAATATACTGCGTAAGAATTCCATAATATTAACAAGCAACTCGCGCATTGGAGAAACGTTTCCCAAAGTACTAAGGTTGCTTATCGCAGTAATAGAGAACTTTAAGAGAAGGTAATTTAGTGCATGAAAAAAGGGTAGTATTGTACCGCCCACATACCAGAACGTTGTCGTCCCAGATGTAAGTTAAAAGAACCGTCAAAATGACGTTGCTAGAACACTCGGGAGTGAATTCGCCCATGATTTGAAATATTTTTTTACCTACTTAGGACGAACGTCATTTGCATGCTCGAACGTTCACCTTGTCACAAACAATACATTGGCTAAACAGTCGAACCAAGCAATGTTCGTTTAAACGGGCATTGTGTGGACATGGAGATGAATTTACCGTAAACAGTGGCACAGTACATTAATGGGCAGGGTCACAACATTGGTGAACTCAAATTTACATATTTCACTCAAACTTCCTGTCGCCGATATCCAGAGGACATAGAGAGTCGTATCTTGTTCACAATTTTATTCCGCTTCAGCCAATAGGAACAAACGTTTCAAACGATGCTCTTGAATTTAGCCGATATATGTCTTCGAATCAACATCAAGAATTTTATAATACAGATTGTTGCAGAAAGGTAGGTACTAGATACTATAAAGTAACTGAAAAGACATTTTTTCCCATTGACACAGCAGCTCGAAATAACTAGATGGGTGCGATTCCATGATTGTACACGGAATAACCACAAAATCCCTATACGTACCATATAATTTGCTACGAGAGTTTGGAATTCTTCCGGCATTTGCAGTTTTGTATAAAGCAAAGAACTCTGCGAAACGAAAGAAAAAATTGTGAACTTTAAAAATGGATGCAGTTTCTACAGTGCGATAACGTTGATATCAGTGACCGCTAGGGACATGCGCGAGGCAGTAAGCCTATAGAAGTTATGCTTATTTGCTAGTGTTATTTTTTATTGCGACCTTGAATAGAACAGCAAAAGCTTCCTAGCTTGAATTATTATTGCCTTTGTTGAAGGCTGAACCATAACCACTACCTTAAAAAAGTTATGCGCTAATCTTTCATTTCGTACTTCATTAAACGTATTAAACATTCATACCGAGTTCCGAAGAGCAGCAACAAGGCAATCAGATCCCTGTAAAAGAAAATATATCCACAAACCTCGCATATTAGCAATTAGAAATATCTGTGTCGGTTTCCTTCCTAGTCAACAAATCGAAAATAAATCCCATCAAGAGACCTATAATTAAAACACAATGACCCCAGACGCCCATCTACTTATTCACGTAGAACTTCAGCGCACCGGCGCTTTTTATGCAGCAGTAATACTGCAAGCTCTAGTTTGTTTTCGTTCCAGCAGAATTCAAATATATTTACCGGAAATGAGCTACAAGTAAAACCGAATGTGTGCTTAATAAAAGAAAGGATAGTAATTTTTGTATTCGGTCTCCTAACTTCGATAATTTCTAAACGAAATGAAAAAACATGGACGCACTGCATTTATTCATGTTTAAGAGAAATCATACGCCAACGAATAATGCATATCGGAATACACACATGCCTAGCACAATAGAAACATTTGTCGGTATTTTGTAGCGAGGCCATTTCAGAAGCTAATGCTTCTTAGTACTTTTCAGACTTGTCCGGCTGTCAGGGAGTTTGTCCATCCAGGTTATCAGTAGGATCAGCCTGCACTGAGCGGTGTATCGTAATGCTTAAAAGTGGAAGAAACAGCGCGAAAAAATAATAGGCTTTATGAAGCTCTAACCATCAAAAAACAAGCTGACGCATGTGCTAGCACTCCCTCGCTGGGTGTCCCTGAGAGGAAGGTTCATTATGTGCAAAGAAATTGATATTACAGGCGTTTAAATCTATTTTATGAGTTTAACAGGACTTTTGTAGGCATGCGGCCAACAATCTGTGTCTGTATGTACTTGCATGTTGGATGTAATGAGATATAGTTGAAGTCTAGTGTGGTCCCGTGTTCCTTCTTCTAGTCCCCGTCGCCATTTTCGCTAGTAACTATGGCCTATTATTCTCGATACATACTAGCCTAACTTTCAGCCTTAATTAGGTTACAATTCTAATCAAGTGCGTGACGTCAGACAGCCGATTTTCTTGTTGAACAGGCCAAGCGACGAAACACTTACACCTTGCTCACCCCTTTAGTAGATAGCAGTTGTAAACGTTCCGTCGCTTGATCTGTTTGACAAAGAAATCCGCCATCTGACGTCACGCACGCGAATTAAATTGGAACCTAAACTTCTGTCGTGCCTTGCGGCATCTATTTATACTTGCTTTTTTCAATAAAACTTTCAGTTGGCAGTCAGCGCCCGTCCTAGTGTCACCGTTCTTCGTCCTGGGTTCGCGCTGTTTCTTCCACCTTTGAGTTGTGTACCAACTGGCCCGCCTTTCGCCGCTTCTTCAGTTCTTAATGGTGTCTTTGAATCGATCATTCCGAATCGCTACAAGATAGCGATAGTGATTCTTTAGTGCGCCTTGGGAACATCGGAAGCTTCAGTAGCAGTTGCTCTGTTAGTAAAAACAATTCCACGCGCAATCTCCTTTGTCAGTTGTCTAATCGATGCGGAAGCAAAAAGTTCCATGTGTGGGAAAAAAACGCTCGTGCGCTCGGTGACTGAAGACGTGCGCGTCTCGGCTCTGCAGACAACCTCACTTTCTTTCCGCAAACATCACCAGAGACCAATGTGACTCATCTCACTCGAAAGAACACGACGAGAGGATTGCGCCGATACCATCGCCAAGACCGTGAGTGCATTTTCCACTTCTCAACGGCTTCTTGAAGTATCGACGCGGCGGCGGCGGCGGCGGCGGCCTCGCCAAGCCAGACGCGCCATGCGTCCCGCCATAGGGAATGCATAGCCCTCGTCAAGCCTAGGCGTTGTCGACGATTCTGGCGACAGCAATGAGTTCAACTTCGCTTCCAGGACCTTCTAGTGGTCCCGAAAATCACCTTGTTCCCTCCGCTGGTGCCAGCGATGAACCCTCAATGGATTTTCAAGAAACTCAAGTGGATTTTACGACTCAACGCCACGAGACGCCGCTTGCGCACAAAGCGGCGCAAGACAACGACGGCAACTGGAACATAGTGATGCGGAAACGCAGTAAAAAACAGCTCAACAAGGAAAGTGTCAGCCTGCACCAAGCCAGCTGTCAAGAGAAGAACGCCAACAAACCTTTATGCAATAAGGAAGAAGCTTCGCAAGGCTTTCGCGCTAGAAATTCAGGCAAGCCTCCCATCCGACGGAAATTGCCGCCACTACCTAAGAGTGACATCAAAGTAATTATAAGACCCAAGAAAGGCCTACTCGTTAGCAACTATAACAACCATGATATTGCACGGTCAATAGTCGCTGCATGTGGAGATCCCCACAAATGCAAAGATGGAGACATCTTGACTAGACTTCGCCACGGATCCAACATTATTATAGTTAGCACGCCAAGTGAGCAGGCTGCTGATGCAATACGAAAGCTGGATAAAATAAACCTCCAAGGACAGATGCACGAGGTCAACGCCTACGTGGCTGCACCAGAAGGCGTGAGCAAAGGCGTCATACATGGAGTAGACAGAGGTACCACTTCAGAAGAACTCCTGGCTCATCTCAGAGTACGAACTCAAGGAGTTAAAATTCTGCATGCCAGAATGCTGGGACAAACAAAGACTGCAGTTATCACATTCGATGGAGACTTCGTTCCTCGATACGTGAACTACTACGGAGGCGAAGAACCATGCTACCCGTACAAGCCAACCAAGCAAGTCTGCAAAGTCTGCAACAGGCTAGGTCACCGCTCCGACGTTTGCCCTCATCCAGAGAACCCTGCGTGCGAAAGATGTGGGACAGAAAACCCGGAACAAGACCACACCTGTGAGTTACAGTGCGCCTTGTGCGGGGAGGCACACCTAACTGGCGACACTCACTGCAAAAAGAAGCTCAAGCCAATTCGACGACACGTGCCGCGATCTGCGCAAAAACACACAGGTACCGCCGGACGACGGAAATGGTTCAGCTCTGATAAGGACTTTGACTCATCTGGAAATGAACTTGAGGCCACAAAGCGTCAGCCCCTCTCTCTATCTCGCTCCCAGTCGGCAGGCAACGAATTCACCACTACCGAAGACGACACCTCCTCAACCAGTTCAGCACCGACAGCTAAGAAAATGAAGAAAAAGAAAACCAAGAAAGCCTCTAGGAAGACGGCTGATCACCAGAACCCTCCGTCCAGTCATGAGGTGAGGTGGGCAGATATCGCTTCTTCCGCTGCTCCGAAACACAAAAATCTATCAGAGCTTGAACAGGAGAACAATTCGTTAAAAAAGGAACTTCAGAAACTCCAAAAACAACTGCAGACCGAACGACAGGACTCCCTTCGCAGAATAAGGGAACTAGAACTCAAACTAACTAACAAAATCAATCAATTAGAACATCTTGAACCATCTAAAACAGCACCGCTCTTAACCCAGCAACAAAAGCAAGTTGCTGCAGAAGCTATGGAAGTCGCAATACCAACGCTCGACAACCCATCCATAGGAAATAACCTGACCGCGAACGATATTAAAGACATTTTCTTAGAACATTTCCGCCATTTCGCCGAACAATTCAATGAACGACAGGAAAAACTACGCAGCGAACTAGAAACTCAGAGGTGCTACACCGAGGAAGCTTTGGGCTCCATGCAGCGACAACTCAACAAAAGAACCGGAACCACGCTAAAACTGAAAGGCGCAAAAGCTAGCCGTATAGACAATGATGAATCGCAAACCTCTGGCACCGATCTGCCAGCAGAGTTAAAGAAATAAATCACTTGTAGGAAACATGGCTAGCAGGACATTCCTTAGCAAGCAAAATACACCGCCCAAAAACATTGACATTTGGCAATGGAACTGCCGCTCGTTTCGAAACAAAGCGGCAGCACTCCACAACTTCATTCAAAACTCTATAACCCCTCCAGACGTAATTTGCTTACAAGAGGTGGGTACACAACCCGCTAAACTACGCAACTATTACGTCTTGGGGGAGCCCCAAAACACCAAAGTACAGACGCTGGTGCACAGGCAGGTCACGGCGATTCAAAAATCTATAGGCGTACCAGAACTCGACACTAATTTTCTTCTAATTGGCGTCCTACCGAACAAAAAAGCGAAAACCAGAACTTGGATCCTTAATATATATAGTTCGCCAAAGAGCAAAGGCTCTGACATTCCAGCAATTTTAACGGCAGCCAAACGGTGGCGGGCGCCAGGGATACACTTGTGGTGGTGGGCGACTTCAATGCGCCCGCAATTTCGTGGGGTTATGCCACTGACTCCCCCAAAGGAAAACTGGTTGAACGCACGATAGAAGACCTAAACCTTTCTATCTTAAACCATCCAGATACCCCTACACGAACTGGCAATAGTGTCAGCAGAGACACGGCTCCTGACCTCTCTCTAACCAGCAATGCACAACATGCAACTTGGACAAACCTTGGTGAAAATCTGGGCAGTGATCACGACATCATCTGCACGGCCTTAAACTCACCGAAAATCCGCAAGGCATTGGGCAAAATAATCTTAACAGATTGGGATAAATTCCGTAAACATCAACGATCCCTCAACTCAAATGACGCACCCACAAGCATAACAGAATGGGTAGCACAGATTAAAGAGGCTCATAAAAGCACCTCTAAAGAAATCACTCGCACAATGGAATACCCTGTGGTAGATCGCCACCTATTAAGGTTATGGGACGATAGGCGAAAATTAGCAAAACGCTGGAAACGCCAGAAGTTAAACAAAAGTTGCAGCAGCGGCTCTCAGCCCTAGCACAGGAGTCTAACGAATATGCAAGAAAGCTGGAGCAAGATAACTGGGTTCAGTTTTGCAGTTCTTTGCGGAATACATTAAGCACCTCAAAAACATGGACGATACTAAGAAGTATTCTTAACCCAGAACAACCAAGACGGAAAATGAGCACCGGGTAAGGAAGATAATAGATTCATTTGAAGGCTCAGAACAAGAACTCATTCAGACACTTAAGAACACATACGCTAGTACGACCCCTGGTCTCCGCCAGTGCACAAGTCCTAGGAACTATCAGGGTCAACCAAACCATGAACTAGATGCCCCAATCACAAAGGCTGAAGTATTCGCCGCAGCTAGATCGGCGCGAAAAAACACAGCTCCAGGCCCAGACAAAATAACCAATAGTATACTGCGAAACTTAGATGGCTCTACTCTTGACGGTCTGACGGAGATGTTTAACTCTCAATATTGGGAAACGGGAGAAATGCCCAAAGAATGGAAAGAAGCACACATCATCCTAATCCCCAAACCAGGTAAAACCCCGTCACTAAGCAGCCTTCGCCCTATAGCTCTGACGTCCTGTCTGGGCAAATTGTTCGAACGAGTCATCCAACGCAGACTACAAACCTACATAGAAAAACACAACCTTTTCCCCCGCACAATGATAGGTTTTCGAGAAGGTCTATCCACTCAAGATGCCTTTTTGTTGCTGAGGGACGAAGTACTTAACAACGTAGCACCCGGAAATGAAAATCTAATTCTGGCGTTAGATCTGAAAGGCGCATTTGACAATGTGTCTCACGAGGCCATATTGCGAGGTCTGGAGGATATAAATTGTGGTAAACGAGTCTTCACCTACATCTACAACTTCCTCACAGGAAGGACCGCAACAATAGGCCTAGGTAGCATTCGATCAGAAAATTTTGAGATGCCCAGTAAAGGAACCCCTCAAGGCGCAATACTATCCCCTTTACTTTTCAACTTAGCAATGTTAGATCTCTGCAGACGCCTAGATCAAATACCAGACCTCGGCTACACCGTATATGCAGACGATATTACGCTATGGACCTCTAAAGGATCGCTCGGAAACAAAGAATGGACACTGCAACAGGCCGCTGACGCTGTGTCTACTTTCGCTCGGCAAAGTGGTCTGCAATGCGCACCCGAAAAGTCCGAATTCATTCGTATACTGCCACCACGCAGTGGCAACAAAAAAACACAAGAACTCGTGGAGCTTTTCGTTGACGGTCACCGCATACAGGAGGTACCCAAACTTAGGATACTGGGCTTCTGGTTACAGCAGAATGGGCGGGCTCTACGAACCACTACCAACAATGTAGCGAAAATGATTCGTCGAATTACCTATCATAAACAAGGAATGAAAGAGACAGACACCATCACGCTGGTGCAAGCCTTAATAATTAGCAGAGTCACCTATAGCCTTCCTTATTATTCATTAAACAAAACTGAAGAATCACAGGTGGATTCAATAATTAGAACAGCTTACAAACGGCACTCACTCTTCCCCAAAGCACATCAACAGAGAAATTACTGGCGCTAGGCATCCACAATACTTACAGTGAACTCGCTGCGGCGACTATGATAACACAACGAGAGAGACTCAGCCAGACCGTAGCGGGCAGAGACATATTAAAGAGGGTTGGAATTCCACCCTACCCGCAGCATGTGGGCAAGGAGCTCGAGGAGCTTGATCCATCGGACAGGGACCACTTATACGTGGCCCCATTGCCGAGGAACATGCACCCAGAGCGCCATAAGGGGAGACGTAGGGCTCGCACAGCGTGGCTCCGCGCACTCCTGCGCCGCCTGAACAGGGAAGACGTCTACTATGTGGACGTCGCTTCCTACAGGCAACCACTTCCTCTAAAGAAACGTCATGACCATCAAAACTTTGTCGCGGTGGTGATTAACAAACATGGTGAAATAGTAAATGCGCTCTCGTTCAGAGACTCCTCAGTGGCGGAGGCGGAAACCAGGGCCATCGCGCTGGCCATACATACCGCTGAACGTAAAGGACATGACAGCACCATCGTCACGGACTCTCAGGCAGCCTGTCGTCTCTTATTACGAGGCAGAATTCCCAGTGGATGCCGTGGTTTAATAAAGCATCGCGTCAATAACGACCATACAATCTTCTGGTGCCCGGCTCACGCAGGGTTGGAGGGAAATGAGAGGGCGGATGCCGCGGCTCGTGCATTAACTTTCCGAGCACAGGCTCTGGCCCCCTCAGCAGATTTACGAACCCCCGCGCCTTCTGACACCTACAGCCCCACAATCGCAAAAGACCTGCTTGCCCATCAGCGTTTTACCCGACAAGTATACGCCCCTCCCGACAAACGCCTAACAGGAGAGGAGGCAATAAATTGGAGAAAAATTCAAACTGGGGTTTATCCCCACTTAAAGAGATTACACGCCATGTTCCCTACGTGCTATCGAAGTTCCTGCCCCTGGTGCGGAGGAAGCCCTACACTCTACCACATTACCTGGGGCTGCTCTAAACACCCCCCACACCTGACACACACAGGCACGATACCAACACACACGTTGGAGCAGTGGGAGGCGCGACTGTCCAGCTCAGACCTGGCCGATCAGCAAGCCCTGATCGACCAGGTTGAACGGGCGGCCAAGGCCAGTGGGGCCCTCGACTAGGGTTCCCCCCAAAAGAATTTTTTTATTGTAAATAAAGTTTATCTCTCTCTCTCTCTCCATGTGTGGAAACTTAGCGCGCTCGCCGCTTATGACCGGCAAATACGGAATGACCGGAACCCATGATAGATGACCATCATTGTTAGGTAGAGAAAGACGCCCCCAATGCGCGTATTTGTCTTGGGGTTTAAAGCTATGTTGTATCATCATCGTTAGTGACATACTTTACCTTGCGAAAGAAGGCACAGAAGACGCACGAAATACACGAGACTAGAAACACCCGAACAAACTATTCTGAAATTTACCATTCTTAGGTGTAATTCGACCGTTTTACTATGTCTGCATTTTAATGTTCCCTTTAAGCATCACCGAAAATACAACGAATGCCGCAGCGCTTCCGCGCATTCACCGCAACGGCTGGTATATCCTACGAAATGAGATTGAACGAGACATGGTACTAGGATCAAGGCTCCAAAAATGTCGTACCTGTTGTACAAGCCCCGCTTCAGTCAGATTCTTGTAGGTGGCGCAGCGATGTCAAGTGAGGCATGTGCGTAGCAATGAGAGCATAAATATCAAAATTAGTAAAGGACAGGCATGATTACAAGTGAAACATGAAAAGGCGACGCTATGTACAGTTTTAAAAGCAATATTAGCTCCGGCCTATAGAAGCACATCAGCTCAAATTAATCTACTGGCAATAATAATTTTTGTGGAGTCATTCTGGTAAAGAAAGTACTCTGGGAATAGAACTTTTCATGGTGCCAAAGATGTTCATTAAAGAACTTCCAAAATAGTTTAGCATATTTAGTCTTCAAACAACAAGATCGCTTTCGAGCAATAAAGAACAAGAGAAAGAATAAATCCTAGCATCCTGGGTCAGTAACACAATCCCGTACAACCGCCATCGGCTAAATAAGCGACGCAGTGCCCTTTCGGCCTAGCGCGCGATGTACTGGGCATTTCTTGAACTGCGGAGCTGTAAATTCACACCTTCTTGATTTTGCAGCGTGTGGTCGCGTACGTCAGCGTCCGTAAACATACAAACAAGAAACCCACGTGCCCTCCCCTTAAAAAAAAACTAAGGTCGCTTAATGACGTCATCACGACGTCAGAGATCATAGAAATTTTGACGGCATTATGACGTCATCAAGAAACATCGTCGAACTGTCAAAGGTGGGCCGATCGCGGAGGCTGTGCAAGATGACTTGAGTGGAGAAAGCTTCCTTGGAGTAATACGCCTTTCGTGCGTGCTTAGGTAAGCCAGTCGATTATAGGCGCAGGGTTGGCGTAAAATTCCTGGAAAATATAAAGTAGCGCCAACTGCGTCCCTTCGCCTCTACCTTCTCTTCCAGCAGTGCATCTAGGGTGTCCACCAGGAAACTACAGATTTTTCCCCACTACAGTGAAAACAGCTTCTGCCTGCGGTTGCTAGTGTTTTGCTAACACTGGCACAGCAGCTCGTCATAACGAAACATGCCGAACCACCGCAGAAAGGCGCAAGCGCGCTCGACCACACGCCGTGCAGCGATCGACTAAACAGCCGAGAAGCTGACAAAAAAGATGCCACTTCCACGACATTCAAAAAGCTAGCGCGTCGCGCTCGAAATCGAGCGACTTCATAGTGCCGCCGAGTTTTGGGTGGCGCTTCCATCAGGAGCGAGCTCTTTCATGTACTCACTGATCAGGTACAGTACCTTTTATGGCGTTAGCAATTATGTGGACACTTGCGGCGGATTTTTGCCGTTGCCTTCGCCGTGATGACCCGGAGATGTATATGTACGTATATATAAATAAAGCCGCAAATAAAAATAATTGAGGAGAAAAAATTCCCAAGTGCAGGACCTGGGTTTCGAACCTGCGACCTCTCGCTCCGCTGCCCGCTGCCTTAGACATTTACGGCATGCCTCATTCGTTCTCCACGATGCTAACGGCAGAATACAAACGCACGCGGCGTTGGGTGAAACGCACGGGACGCCACACGTGCCGAAAATAATATTAAGCGAGAAGCGGCCATGTTGCATCGTTGCCCAAGCTGCGTTTGCGTCGTGTCCCTGGCGACCCAGGCTTGTTTTCCATTTTGGGGTTGTAGCACCACGCCACTCGTGGCGTCGGCCAGCAAAAAAAGAAGAGCGACCCATGGCTCGTGGTGGTGCGAGCTAGTGGGAACGCTTTAGCTCTTGTAGACTTATGCCACAGGAGGGAAGAAACGAGACGGCTGAAGCAGAATCACACTGCATATGTTACGCCGCGACCAGAATTCTGAGGCTAAAATGATAGCGCAAACGCACAAGACACCCACGAAGAAAAACGTACGACACAAACGCTGACTAACAACTGCTTTATTCTTCCATATACCAATGCATATATAAGCCCAATACAAACATTCCGCACATACACACGCAACAACAGCTATAAAACAAAACGTATAACAAGGATGATAGTGTATTAGATACGCTAGAGTTAACGCTTCTAGTACACTCTAGATACGCGAAGACATGAAATCATATTCAGATGGGTGTGGGGACAATGAAGTAAAGAAGTACTAAGAAGGACAAAGAAGTGCGTTTGCGCTGTAACTTTAGCCTCAGGAATATGTACCAACTTTATCTTAGTGACCAGAATCGAAGCCAGCAGGGAACGAGAGCCGTGGCTTCACGTGCCACTGTCAAGTGCCGCCTTTATTAAAGACGATAGTCTTTCTTGGGATACTTAAAGGGGCCCTGCAACACCTTTCTTAGTTATATTGGCATAGTCTCATTATTGACGTATGACTCTTCACGAGTCATATGCCGCAAAAATTTTTTGAATCCGTCAAGTCTAAGTGGTGTTACCAAATTATAGAGATCACGTTCCGCAGCTTTCTCCCTCAACTCAACGCCGCGAGCGCGCGGAGAGCTAGGCAGCGACTCGAGGGAGGGAGCGCAGACGAGCGAGGCTCCGCCCAAGAGCGCCGGCGGAAATTTTTTCTTCATTTTTTTCTCTCTGACGTCTGGGCGCAACCACGTGGTCTGTGCCGCCACTTCCGGTCGGCTTGCGTCGTTCTCGTCGAGCGGAGCCGATGTGTATCGCGCGTGCTTGAAAACTGCGCGTCGGTTTGGTAATGTTGGGTGTGCACCTCGAACGCCGTAGTGTTTTCATCGCTCTGCCAACCATGGAAGCAAACCTGCGCGCTCGTTTGGAACGAATGACAGCTGAGATCGGTTTCGGCCCATACTCCGATACACCGCCTCGTAAGACGGCACTGGCAGACGACCCCGAAGCGCCGCCATTACCGGACGCCAGCATTGTTATCGGAGACATGCTGCACGGCTGGCTCGGTCGGTCGTGAGAACGTGCCGACGATGCAGTTCCCAGCTGACGAGGCAACACTCGAACGGCTGCCACTCTCAACGGCAACCGGCGATGGTCAAAAGCACAGAAATATCCACGATTTCGGCACTGCGCATGGCGAAGAAAACGGAACCACGCAACTACGAGCAGACGAGCTGTCGGTGAGACCGGAAGTGCTAATAATAATGTTTGTTCGGTGTTTTTAACGCGATAACAGAATATAAACATGCATATTATCTACTTATTGAACTCAAAATTAACAACGAAAGTAATAATGAGGGTGTTATCGTGACTATAACATCAGCCAATGGTGGAACTGCCGACAATCGCGTCATATTTTGCGGACTAATACATCATTTGTCGAGAGAAGAGGGAGCGATTTTCAGCTGACTTTGAGAATTTATTGTAAATTCCAGGCCGTGCGCATCGCTATAATATTTGGCTCGCGTGTTCTCGGGAGCCTCGACTACCGATCGGCAGCGCTTTTTGAGCATGGTCGAAAAGTGTTGCAGGGCCCCTTTAAACGGAGAAATTTTGGTCTGTCTGTCGATTCTGTTTGTCGGCACGTCACTCGATTCAGCCACTCGGCCAAAGTTGAACCACTTGCCCAACGGCCAGCCATCTTGAACTAGTACGGCTGTTCATACTTGTGAACGTTGTCGATCAAAAAGTAAATATCACGCAATATCCGAGGCGCAACATCACTAGGTAAGTATTAGGTGGTGTGTTCCTTTAATAGAACATGCATACATACGTAATTCTAAAGACCATAGTTTCTTAAGCTGCGCCGAAAATGCTACCGCGATGAAACTTGCCTTCCTCCGTGCCCTCTGCACGAGGCCATTGTTTTGTTTCGGTTTCGGTTCTGTATTGCACTGTACGAATGCCATGGGGCGCCGCTCTGGCATTCCTGTTTTACCCAGGCGACGTGTAAATAAAAGAGTGTGTGGAGAGTACTCGCTGAGTGTGGACGTTTTTTCTGCTTCAGCGCTTCGCGCCAAACCGCGTGTTCGGGCTGGCTGGTGTCCCCGCCGGTCTTCGCCTGCTGCTGTGCCGGGACTACCAGCCCGCAACAGAGCACTCATGTTTCCCGACGTATTGCCAGATGGCGTCCATATCTCACGCAGCGCCTCTTCTATCGTCTTTAGACGACATTTGCAGCGAAGCGCGCAGATACGCAGCCAATTTTTTCTTCGCTTGAGGTCCCGCGCTCTGAGGTTGTTTTTTTTTTTTGCCGCCCAAAGAAAGGCGCTGCAGGCTCTTGAGACAACGCGAGCGCAAGGGTCCGAGAGTCGCATGCGTTCTGTGTGTGCGTCCTCGCGGCTCGCAAATTTCTTGGCTCCTCAATTCCAAAAGTGTGTAGTGTTTCTCCGGAGTTGGGAAGTGCGCCTTTGACTTGGTCGACCGTGGTCGAGTGATTAGCTCTTGAGGGCGAGTTTTGTGCGTCCTGTGTTTTCACAGCAAAGTTTGCGTTGAAGCTATAGACCACACGAAGGTCACTTTGCTCGCTACAGCAGCCACGTTTGCGAATGGAGTGACCTGCTAGTTAGAAGAGGCTGTGACAGTTCGCGCTCTTCTTATGTGTACCTGGGCGCTATTTTTGTGCGTGCTTCTTTTTGGTTGAGCAGCGCGCTGCAAGTGTCGAGCTGTGAGAGTTGTTCGCACTCGCCTTGTGTGTTTTCTTTTCCTGCGTCCTTTGTGCTTAAGCAGCGCGCAGCAAGTTTTTAGCTGTTTGCCGTTCTTCCTGTGAGATTCCAATTTCTTGCTATCGCATTCATTGCTTCGCCCTTGAGGCGAAACTGTGCCTTTTTTCACTTTCGCACTTTCGAACACCTCGAAAATCCGCCACGTGCTTCTGTACACATCACATTGTCGTATTTATCGATATCATTTCGCATTATTTATTTCGCGGACTTTTCCAGCTACGCCGCCTAGAACCGCAACACCCTCGTGCTCTCTAGCGGCAGAATTGCACAAGCCCCTGTTTCCGGCAAAGAGCCGTGTTCTGCGAGCTACGCACCTCAACTCACTTCATATACAATCTACAATGCGCGCGAGAGAGGAGGTACCTGTTCACTGACAATAATGGCGTAGCTTAAGTTACTTTTCAGAGAATTTGCGTTGTTGCGGTCGTGCATGGAAAATATGGGCCGACCGCACATTGCGAGAACGCGGAAGGAGCACCGCGCTTACACGAACGCCGACGAGAGCGGAGATAGGAGGGCGCCCGTCAACTCCGCTGGTGACGTACGTGCTTTTAAGAGAGAAAACGATTTTTTCCTGGAACATAATGTCTGATTCATTGTTCTGCGCTAAAGACCTAAGGCTAAATTAAATTTCATCGAAATGAAACAGCATATCCACGGAGTGAATGATTATGAGTGGGCGAAGCTGCGGAGGTTCATCGGTAAACCGTGAATCTTCCGTGAATTCTGCCCAGTACATCAACACCGACGTGAGATCGCGCGCGTTTGTACTAAAGGTTCGATGAGTTATGACGACTTGCAGCTCACTTTAATTTTACATGTACGCTGTGAATTTTCATTGTTTAGAAAACCATTGCTTTAGAAAACATCTGGAGTCTTTCGTTAAGCAGCTGGCGTCTTTTCGTTTTGCTTTAGGAACATCTGGCGTTCTTTCGTTTTGCTTTTAGAAAACATCTGACGTCTTTCGTTGGTTTATTTCGTTCAATCAACGGCGTTTTGAACAAAATTTTTATTGTTTAATCACGTACAGGAGAAATCTCACCAGGCACTACCTTGGAGGTAAACAATGGCTGCTAATGGGAATGAGACACAGAAGAAGTGGGCTTTTAGCTAACACTTACACTTCTACTTCTACTAACGTTTCCTACTGGAACATGCCAATGGCTGCTAATGGGGAATGAGAGACAGAAGAATTCGGCTTTTAGTTAACGCGCACGCTGCGAATTTTTTATTGTTCAACAACGCACAGGAAAAATCTCCCCCCGGCACCACCTTGGAGGTCAAGATCTAGTACTAGCGTTACGACTGGTTACGCACTACTACGAGGGACGAACGGGTGCCGCCTTAAGGAGCTTCGCCCATAAAATCGTGACCTGGACCACCTGTTCCCTCTTATCCGAATTTATCCTAAAGGCATTAGGTCTAGTTCTCTGCAATGAACCGCGTTTAGATGTGAAGCACCTTCTGCGCTCGCGCTGTCGGCGTCTCCTTTCGTCGTAGCCTGTCACGGTGTTTCGTCGCCCGTCACCTTAAATCAAGTTGCCAAAAAGACGCCGCCTTCGCTCAGGAAAAGCTCGCGAGAACGCGCGCTCGCCCGCGAGAAAACGCCACGTGCGTTTCTCCGAGTTAAAGTGTACTAAAATATTCTAGCGCACTCTATCCTAGTGGCAAATAAGACGGCGCGTTGGCTCAGCAAAAAATCTCTTTCTGTGACACCTATGCAAGGAAGGCTGTGTCCGCAGTCACAGACCGTAACGAGAAAATACAGCCCGTGCTTCAATAGATCGAGCCTCGACAACAGAAGCGGAAGAGGTCGCCATATCCCTCGCAATGAAAGAGGGATGGACGCGAAACGTTCCACTAACCATCATTACTGACTCCCCAAAGGCTTGCAGAAATTGTCTAAAGGGCAAAATCGGAGAACAGACGCTCCGAATATTGCTTGGGACTGTATGGGACCCCCCAGTGAAATACGTCCAGACTGTGACTTGGGCACCGGGGCACGAGGGCGTGACAGGGAGCCTGCGTATTGACGACGTGGCTCGGGACTTTAAAAATCACCAAGACACCGCATACTCTCCACTAAAGGACCCTATTCTTCTATACCCTTGATACGCAACGATTCTTAGATGCGATAGGAAAGAGACAGATCTGTCCATCCCCACATGGCAAACAGCGCTGCGGAGGCACGGTGCTACGAAGACTATCGACGCACACTTACATAAACACTCTCCAACTGATCTACGCCGAGGCGTATAGAGGCTTGTGTCCATGGTGGGGAGCAACAGGAATGCTTTTTCACATCACGTGGGGGTTTGCGAAGCACGGTAAGGGCACGAAACGAGTGGCACATGGGAGGCGCTGCTGTCTAGCGTGGTCCTGAAAGATCAGATCCAAAAGAGCTGAAGTGATGGCTCGTGTCAGTGGGGCCTTGGAATAGGGGCACCACCCTGCCGGACGGACCCCGCTTTTCACCCCACTATTCCCTGCGGGGCACTGGGGTTCTATCCTGTCTGGCTTGCGTAGGTAATAATGTTTTCCTACTAACACTACACTACTACTCTGCGATGTATGCGATGGGCGCTGAACGCTGTCTGAAACGCTGTCTGTAGCAAACACCCGTGCTTCGCCCATCCCCAGGTTTCACGTCAGGGGAGCTGTCCTGTGTAGTAAGTAGAGCAAGGGGTGGGAAAGGGAAGGGAGTTGAGGAGGAGGGAAAAGAGCAGGGCAACGCCACCAGCTCTGCCGCTTCCGTTGTCTTCACATTATCAGTGTGTACCCGCCCAATTTTTTCTTACGCGGTTTCTATTTCATGTATTATGAACACAAGAAACAAGAAACGTATATTCCTACCGCAGATGTCAATTTCTTCAGTGCTGCCTCTTTGCAGGTGTTATATTCACGGCAGCTTACCTGTAGCACCTGAAAAAGACGTATGTTTAGGTTAGTTAATGCAAATATTTCTTGAAGGCTACCTGTGCAAAGTGACGCCAACTCTAAAGGCGAGTTTGTGGGGTATTACGTTAAAGCGACTGACAACTGCCGATAACATGAAATTAGATGGCTCCACTGATGGAAAGATTGTCCGTCGCGCTAACTCAAATTAACCCTGTTTTTTTCGTGAGAGGTGGATATATATTTTTATTGCTGAATTGAAATTAGCGAAAAATGACCTGTGGCACCTCTGGCGGCAAGAACATGAACGATCGGATGTACCCGGCCACGTGGCCGTTGATTTCCGCACGCTGTCGACGGTTTTTGTGCTAGTAGTGAAATATTGTTCGCCTCTTTACATTAAAAGGTATTACTCGATAAAAATGTATATATAGGCATGCGTAGGTAGTATGCATTGTATTGGCGCTGCCTTCGCGTGACGTAATGATTCATGCTCGTCAGCGCGTCTTCAGCAACTTTTCAGCGTGTTCATGCAAACGTGCAAGCAGTTTCCAGGTCGCTGAGGTTTTGGAGCGACATAGATTTGCCACCTGCACTTCGTCTCAGAAACGACGCGCGCTGCTACTCGGCGCGGCCACGCATATGCGTAGTGAGGTTTGCGACGGCTTGACTTGGCTCGTGCATCGAGAGAGTAACGACGCCGGGACAAGCCACCCATGACCACGGCGCAGGCAACCTTTGACGCATGCGCACACAACGTGGTACAAATACAGGGAAGGTGTATAATGCCACACCGCGTAAGAGGCGATTGACGCCTCTTACGCAGCCTCAGGATTTCGTGCGTGGGCTGCAGCAGATGCTAGCTCTCTGCTCTAGAAAGCTCAGGTCGTATGCGTTTCTGTACGGGTATATGGCGGCGTCGGTTTACCTGGCGTGCGGATCTTGCAAGTGTCATTGCCGTATTCTATCACCTGTCTTTCCTCCTGGTGCCTGTCGTGAATATTGCATGAGATTGGGACTATGTAGAGGTATTCGCGAACGTCCACGCAGGTCTGTCTTTTCGGTTTGCGGTGGCTGCAAAAGCTTCGCTAGGTGAGACGCTGGAGCACTGATATTTCGGTGGGCGCGAGCTTTAGCTGCTCCATCTGAGTGTCTTCGCGCTTCAGCAGGTAATTTCTAGGTGCTGTATACGCCCATCTTGCGAAATCTCGTATTACAAGCCGACGATGGGAGTCCCAGCGCGATTTAAATGGCATCGCGTACTAGATTGCTAAAATGCGGAAGTTCTCTGCCTCTATATTCTTTAGGGCTACGTAAGGCGTGCCATAGGTTATTCGACTGTTTAGGATTGCCTGCGTCACGCGTAGCGCATCTTGTTCATTGAGACCACTGGTATGGCTTGCAACTCTCCTGGTGAATACATGAGCTGGTACAGTGTTCACTATAGTCACGTTAGGGTGGCCGTCTTTGTGGATGTGCAGCCTTAGTACTCATACATTTTCCATTGCATGGATAGGTATTCTGATGAGGGTTACGCAGGCCTCGAGTTCACCGCAGCCGGCTGGTGCACCTTTCGTTCTTGACTTGAAAATTTGGTCTTCGGGCCAGTTATTCGGACTGGTATGGCGCCGACTAGGCTGCTTATCTTGACCACGGTGGCATTGGAGACATTGATGATATGACCGCACGCTACGGGGTGTCCTTTCTCAGTAGTCGCAAGCTATCGCTGAGGCGATTGCATATTTCAACTGTGGTCGTGCATGCAAAAAAGCAATGAGCTCATGACGTGGGGCACCAAGATCATCTTCGACTAACTTCAACTACAACGACGCCTCCTCGCCAGTGCCAAGGAGGCAGGGGAGGCCAGATGGTTCATACCATGTTGCAACCTGCCACCTCGAATAGAATTCGGGCTTGACCCGGGAGACTGTTTGGAAAAACAACGTTTATTCTTCATATTCATTGCTGCTTCTTCAGTCCTTATAACTCGCGTAGAACATGCGCTATACAGTGTCTGGCTATAGACGCCCTTGGACTGACTGTAGCTATAAACAGTATTCTCTCGCACATTATCCACATCGACAATACAGAAAACTCGGAGGTAAAGCGGAGTTTGAATTATACGAGAATTTTGTTGTGCAAGGTGGCTTCAAGGCAACGCTCTACGCCAATTCAGGCAGCGGTGACAGCGATGGCTGAAACTGACCGTAGGTGAGTACGGGGTAGAGACTACGGTTACTTAAACGGGTGTGAAAATAATAGTTTCGTAATCTTCGAGCACAAATAATGGGTACATTTTATCAAGGTCTAATAGAATGTACCGGCAATAAGCGGGTAAATATTTTTAAATTTTCCGCGGGTTGTACATGGAGGTGCGGTATATATGCAGGGGCGGGTCGTACGTGAGAAAACTCGCCAGTATAATTTACAGCGACACGCCATTCCGAGCAACTACGGCCGTACAGTGGCAATCTGCCGATGTCAATACTGTGTGCTACAAATAAATACATACCAGGTGTAACTTGCCTGGAGGAATGGCTTGCGCAGCGCGTAGGATGTCTTTGTGACACATTCGCATGAAGTCTCCGAAAATAGCCTTTGCTCGAAAAAGGCGAGGTCCAAATGCTATGACGTGAGTATCAAAATGTATAAACCATGCTAGTCGAAACATCACATAAAATTCCAGTGGATACCTGGTCATGAAAACATTTCTGGTAACCCAGCGGCCGATGAAGCGGCAGGACAAGCACATTGTAAAGATCATATGGTTTCTTTACCAATCTCGAAAAATTAATTGCGCGTTACTATAAAGACAACGTCTTAGCGAATGAGCAAAATTGATCTTTGATTTACCTTTGCTCGAAGTTCAAATATCTGTGTTTTATACCACATTGGCCTACTCATTGAACTCAAAATTACGCTAACTCTAGGTTGAATTAGGAGCACACTTATTCATCGGTTAAGTCTAGGCACCACATACACAAAACATTTATTAATGAAAATTGGCAGAATTGAAACTCCCAAATCCCGATGTGGATTTGTAGATGAAGATGTATGCTACTTTCTTCTGGACTGTCCACATGGAGACACACTGATACGCCGTGTTAAATCGGAAGTAATGGCATTACACCGCAGACTGTTTAGTATGAAGGAACTTCCGGGCACGTGGCCAACCAGAGCTTTACACATGTACGCTTTAAAAGAGTTAAAACGCTTTCTTCAAGACAGTGCCATTGCTGGCAAATTTTATGGAATTGATGTTCATATTACATTAAGCCACTAATCATATGTCCTACTTATTATATGTATTATATGTATGACCCGTACCATATGCATGCGGTCAAGTCTATGATGTTCGATGTATGCGTGTATGTGTGTTCTTGCCTATGTGTGCTCGTGTGTTTGTCTTCTATCTCAGCTGTTTTTATGTTTATTTTTTGTGTTGTATGCTCGATCCACTCAACAGCTAAGGGGTAGCCGGCGCATATTTGAGCGCCAACATCTCTTTTTACATCATAATCAATAATAAAAAAGTAATCAGTAAAATACGTCTTCTTGATCAGGAAGATCTTAGTTTGAATAAGATGCTTAAGTTTTTAGGCCCCTCAGCTGTGCAACACGCGTGCGCATTAGAGCTGGGATTTTCTTTGAAAAACCGTTATGATACGCCTGAAGAAGGATACGCATTCACTAGTGTATACCTACGGCTTTCCAAAGGGATAATGTAATAACTTCGAGTGTCCGAATTAAACAATAAACAAATATCTGTTCATTCACCTGGAAAAGTGATCTATAGCATATTTCGTGTGATTGCGAAGATGACTTCCAGTCTGAAAAAAATGTACCTTCACAATTGTCAAGCAAATAAATCAATATTTGTGCCCCCCAAAAAACGCGATGATCTTAAATTACGGAAGCGCAAATGAATAAACAAGCTCTCACATGCAGAATACATTTAGAGAACGGCTTTTATTGGCCCGAACCTCACTTGAGCTCCGGTCATTTTATAGCTTTGGGATTCCGACCAGCCCAGAAGCTTCTTACAGTGTAATTGTTGTTGAAATTAGAATTCAAATCCTCAGAATTGATTGTTTTTTGTATTGGTGATAATGCAGGGATATCGTACACGTATGACTACAATTCATTGCACCAACAAACGTTGACGAATAAAAAAATTCTAATACTGATTGCCGCAAAGAGAGAATGGAATCACTACTTACGCGGCATTCGGGGCTGACATGATGAGCCAGGCTTAACTTTTACCAACGATGCGAAGATCAGAAACGCGACGAGGTTACCAACGAGTTTCGGATACATACTTGTATGGCACGGAATAACTGTTTGGTAAACAGTGAAGACGGTCGTCCCCAATTGTATAGACGATGGCTGGACCAATATGCTGAATCAACGAAAACAAATAATAAGGATTTAATGACCACTCTACGGCTGTGCGTGAAGTGCACTTATGTGTGCCTTACGATTTGTTTTAATAAGCAAGTACCGATATGAGGACCTTTCCTTGACCGAAGCTTAAAACGAACAGCGCACTAGAAACGGGAACGACGGAAGAATAGACACAACACAAGCACGTCTATCTTGCTTTAGATTCCTTCGCCTCCGTTCCTAGCACGCTGTTTTTATTAGCAATGAACCAACGCAAAAAAAGCTCAGATTTCGTTCCTCTTCCAATTGCTTTGACATTGATGCGACTACCATATAACTTGGCTGGGGGTGAATAATGTGCCGTTTCAATAACGACTACCATTGGCGATATGAATACCTGGATAGGAATACCACGCGGCCTTCAGCGGCAGAGATGTTCGTTCCCGTAGTATCAGTGTAAATTATATTCGAATATGAACTCTATAGGGCAATGTCTCCGTTTTTGATGCCCGAATTGCCCGATGTAAGCAAATGTAATAAAAGCAAGGAACATTACAAAGGCTCAACTGCGCAGAAAAACGAATATTATAGTTCTGTAAATTCTATTGACAAGAGTGTTTAAGCCAAACGCATTGGAGATCTGATATTTCAGTTTATCTTACCATGGCAGATTCTTAACAATAGTTTAACAATAGAACTACTTTTGGCGATCGTTATTGAAGTTTGTAGACGAAATTACTCTGGTATCAGCAATGTGGAAAACTGGGCGCATTGGTATGGGTCCATAATATAAGAGCTGCGCGAAGTGCAGACGAAAACCTAGAGAAGAACGCAACACAAACGCAAGCGCTGACTTGCAACTGAAGCTTACTGGGACACACAAGCGAAATTCACACAAAAAACAGCCCGCATGCGTCAACGACTCGTCGATAAATTTCGACAGCAAACGCCACACTTTGCGTCAACACGAAGCTGAACGGCAACACAAGGCATTAATACTTATCTTTCAGGTACGAGCAAGGTTTCTTGTAGTGTTCTAAAAGAAAGATATCTCCATATAAATTGGGCAAGCGGCGCCGGCAAACCACCTAAACCCTCCATTTGAATATTAAACTTCTACAGACCAATTTTTAAGAGGGGAACTTTTTAAGCTTTTCGTTGCGCCGGGTAGGGCGAACAGAAATTATAACCATTATGAACCGCTACGCGCTCGCTTTCGCCCTATTCAACTTCTGCTTAGCTTCCACAACACGCTCGCCGATTTGCCGGCGTGGAATACAAAAACTATGGGCGAGCCTGTTAAGTGAACAAAAATCGCGTAACAACTTTTACGTAGCTAGTCACGTGAGTATAATCACGTAACATCACGTAACTGGTCGCTGTGACTACAATTCACGTAACATCGCGTAACATCTAGTCACAGGACTAGAATCACGTAACGCTTAGTCACATGACTAAAGCCACGCAACATCGCTTAATAGGTAGTCACGTGACACGTTCCCGCCATAAACCACTTAACAGCTACCCACGTGGCTACAATGAGAGCAAACGTAACAGGCAGTCACGTGACATGTCTAGCCAAGTCTAGCCATACTTTGTACTACTAGGAAAAACTCACCATGTCTAGCAAAAGCTTGGTAGTAGTAGCGTTACTTAGCTAGGTCGAACACTACTAGCTCCGCTGATGGTTCCAGCCTTGCGACACTAGTGCAAGCTGCGCATTTTTTTTGCACCTCTGGTGTTCCCTACAGCATCACGCTACCATGTCACCGCGTTTATGTTGGTCAGGCAGGTAGGTAGATTCTAGAAGCTGAGCCTTAATGAGCTTTGGAGTGCAGTGAGTTGAGTTGAATAAACTTTATTTGCCCAGCGGTTGTTATTGTGCCCGGTGAAATATGCGGCTTTGCATACACATTCGAACTTACATTGCAGGGACGGCGGATGCTTAGCGAAAACCACAGCACCCTAGTTTTGTGCCGCCATTCGCATAAGAGATCAGAGAGTTATGTGAGGTATTTGATATTAAAACGGAGTGTTCTAGGTGTCTAAGTCAGATGTGCCGTCGCCTTAATTGGTAAGGAGATGTATTTTTAGAAGTTTCTGAAAATAACTTTACTCGAACGACTGGAGTCGTATCTAATCAGTGCAGAAAGAACAAAAGACAGGTCAAATTGAACAGACTGGACGCAGCGCTGCGTTTAGCGTTTAGTGTTTGGCGCGGCGTTTTGTCTCTTTCATTCGCCTGCCTGTTTCCTTTCTGAGCCAATTAGATGTGTCTGCAGTCAGTAACGTGCCACAACTAACCCAACTACCATTCCTAACACTAGGTAACGTTGAATGCCTGTTTCCTATTTCTATTTTCTTCCAATTGAATCAATATGTGACGTTTGCTATCGGGATTTGTTCCCGCCTTGTTGACGCATGCGTTGTATATTGTCACGTGGTCGTGACGTCGACGAAGACAGCAGTCGGCGTTTGCAGGATGAAAGTGTTTATTTGGCTGAAGTTGTGGCCGGAAAATGAGAACTAGAACTACAGCAATACACGCTGTACAATGATAGCGGCGAACAGGGCGTCGTCCGTCGATGAACTGACAAGTGGTGAAGCGCGTCGGCTTTTATGCAGGCGCTATCGAACTTTCCAGCGATATCGCTGCTTGTTGCACATGTTCTAGAATAAGCTCGAGCGTTCGCGTCTTGCGCGCAATCCTAACAAAACGATCTACTACAATCGCGAAGCTTCTCGAACACTGAGGCGCGGTTCGCGCTGAGCGTTGCTGGCAGTCTTTGTGGGCGAAAACGGAATACAACAAGAGTGATAATAAGGAACGCACGTGGCAATATTTAGTATGAATTTATGTTTCTTCGTTAAACTTTATTTGAAGGTGAGCGATTGTGTTACGTTATTTCGCTCTGTGTCATCGCCTACACCTCACAGTCCTCGCATATTATCAGTTTATATTTTTAATTGGTGATCTCTCTCTCTCTCTTAATCGGTGAAGTATAAATAATAGTGACATCGCCTTCGTCGATTGGCTGACAGGAATAAATTGTGGTAGCTTTGTTCGTGAAAAGTTTGCAGCTTGCTAGTTTTGAAAAAAAAAAGTGAAGCAGGAAATAAAACTGTTATTGTCGCACTCTGACTTTTTGTTACAAAGCACAGCGCGTTAATAGACATTTCAGTGGAGCAGAAGAAATGTTACAATTAACAGAATGCCGAATTGTCGAAAGTTTCAAGAAAACAATAAACAAGTATCCATAACATCAATTCATTTTCATTTTCTCGATGAATACGTAAACACACTACTTATTTTGCTCAAGAGCGGCGTAAAAGTCGTAATTTCTGTAATTCGCGACTTCGTTCATAATGTGACCGCTGCTGAACACCCCCTTGTGTTAAGCGGAAACGTGATCTGAACCCATTCTTTTTTTGCGTATTGCCTCGACCAACTATACCACGCGCACTTAACGATAATTTTTGCACCGGAAAAATGGCCGGCAACTGATCGTTCGTTCATCACAAAGTAGGAAGCGAGGTTTATGCCAGCATGCGGACTGCAGCTTAAGCTCTTCATTCTCAACAGCTTCGACCATGTTTAAGTTGTGTGACGTTGCGAGCGCATTGCCCGAAGTCACAACGATGCTACTGACTGCCATATCCGGTGGAGACAAAACCCTGGTTGCGAAATACACGATCATATCGTCAACACAGTGCAGAAGACACGCGCGCGGCCTACGTCCAGAGAATGACCGGAACGGCTGTCCACCGCATCTACTCCTGAATAAGCGTGGCTCGCTAATGCACTATCATGGATGACGACCACGAAGTTTCGTAGGTTGCTTGTCGCAGCTTTGACCCCTGTCGCAAACGGCGCGATCATAAATAGCACCCACGCAGTTCGCGTGCCCCGAGTAAAATCGAAAAAGAAACAAGTGTAGCCGCAGCAGCTCAAGCCTTCGACGCCAAGAACGTGATTGTGGCATTATTGTGGATGGCAACGACGCTTTCTCAGAGCCCCCACGGCCGCTTCGCTTGTTCGCGAAAGCCGTCTGCGCTCCTCTGCGTCGCACTGTTGCGGCTGTTCGTGCTTGGCGTGCTCGGAGGATTGTGCGAATTAACTGGGTTGCGGCCAGATATCACCCAATTAACGATAGTTTGATGTCATTAGACAATGCGAGTACTTTCCTTGAGCAAAGAGCACATACGAATTATTCAATTTTCCGAATTAACGGGTGTCGAATTAAGCAGCATTTACTACAGTCCCACTGTTGCTTCCAGGGTTTTGCATCGCACGACTTGTGATTCCAAGGTGGTATTGAGTGTGTGGGTTGATAGAGAGATGCTATGAGCATTTCTTTGAAGCCTGCTGGGAGCCTGCTATGAACTTGTTATAAATTACCGTGCTCTTTTTCTAATTCAGCCGAATGCCTTGCCTAGCTGAATTTCAAATTTCCTATAAACTCCATGAATTCACAGCGTAACTTGCGTGCTTCAAGGTAGAGTAAATTCAGTTTTAATGCTTTTTCGTTCCTTTTCTTTACACCAATTTTCCCCACTAATCTTCCAACTGCCATTCATTCATGTGTATCACAGGAAATTTCACTTTTTTTTCCTGTTTTCCTTACGACCGCGGTCTTCTAGCATGACAGCACCCATGCTAACACCGGCGTCTTCACATTCCGAGAAAACTCTTTTCGGGAAATGATTCTACACCAGCAACACAAAGTTCAATTTCCGATACACAAGGCGGACATACACGAAAAAAATCACAGCATATCCACGGAGTGAATGATGATGAGTGGGCGAAGCTGCGGAGGTTCATCGGTAAACCGTGAATCTTCCGTGAATTCCGCCCAGTACATCATCACCGACGTGAGATCGGGCGCGTTTATACTAAATGTTCGATGAGTTATGACGACTTGCAGCTCACTTTAATTTTACATGTACGCTATGAATTTGCATTGTTTAGAAAACCATTGCTTTAGAAAAGATCTGGCGTCTTTCATTAAGCAGCTGGCGTCTTTTCGTTTTGCTTTAGAAACATCTGGCGTTCTTTCGTTTTGCTTTTACAAAACATCTGGCGTCTTTCGTTGGTTTATTTCATCAATCAACGGCGTTTTGAACAAAAATTTTATTGTTTAATCACGCACAGGAGAAATCTCACGAGGCACTACCTTGGAGGTAAACAATGGCTGCTAATGGGAATGAGAGACAGAAGAAGTCGGCTTTTAGCTAACACTTACACTTCAACTTCTACTAACGTTTCCTACTGGAACATGCCAATGGCTGCTCATGGGGAATGAGAGACAGAAGAATTCGGCTTTTAGTTAACGCGCACGCTGCGAATTTTTTATTGTTCAACAACGCACAGGAAGAATCTCCCACCTCCACCCCCTTGGAGGTCAAAGCGTAAGACTGGTTACGCACTACGACTTCTACGACTACGACTACGAGGGACGAACGGGTGCCGCCTTAAGGAGCTTCGCCCCTAAAAATCGTACGTGCTCGTAACGCTGTCATGCACTGCGAAATTCAACTTCAAAACAAAAGAAAAATTACACTATCTACCGCTAAAGGGGACCATGAGGCGATGCGAAGCCGGAGCACATGCACGATCACGTTCCGTTGGCGTACGTTGGGCATGTTACCAACCTCACGTCGTGGAACGCGAAGAGGAACACTATGCGCGTCGTGTCTTCCCTCTAGCCTAGCCGTTAATTCTCACAGGGCGAGCGGGGAACGCGGTCGACAGGTGCGCGAAAGGGGGCCAGCGTAGGAGAGGAGAGAGAGGGGGAGGGGATGCGCATGCGCTGGCGCTCATCGCGGCGTTGCGCAGGAGAGAATTTCGGCATGCCGAGCCCGCATTTCAAAGGAGTCAACCGAAGCAAGAGCTGGACTGAACGCGCGCAGCGCTCTACCCGATTTATATTCGCACTTGAAGGAGAGGAGGCTAGAGGAGGAGAGTAGCGCATGCGCCGCGAGAGCAGAAGCGAGAATGCAGGAGAAGCGCAAGCAGGTGCTGAGATAGAAATGGAGAGAGCAGCGCGCAACTCTTGGAGAGACGGAAGGAGGAGGGTTGCGCATGCGTAGTGTGAGTGCGGACGCCAACGCCAACGCCGCGGGACATACCCCCGAGCAAGAGATGCTTCGCATCTAAAAACCCCGTCCAACAGCCTGAATCACTTGTAGGAATGTGGCTTCCTACAAGTGATTCAGGCTGTTGTGGCTTCTTAATGTAGAAGGATGCCATGATGGATAGACTATCTTATTTTTTGAAAGGAAGATGATTGCCAGAGTACACGTTGGAGTTACGATTAGAACTAATACTTCTGGTTTGGCAAATATCGAACCAGCAAACATGCCATCAGATTGCCATAAGGGTTGCCATCATAACCCCTTGGGCCACAATGTACCCGTGCGTGGACGAAACTTGCTTTTGCCATTTCTTCCTACTGGTGGCCAAGAAACAGCAAGATACATTGCTCACAGGATGATCTGAATTTATGCATAGTCAATGTGTCTTGATTTAACGCCATTGTGCATAGTATGACTGCAGCCAATCACTTTTGCAGAGGTGCTACGAAGTTCCACGTGGCTCGTTCCTGGGCCAAGATCAAGCGTATTATTATTTTTAGGGGCGAAGCTCCTTAAGGCGGCACCCGTTCGTCCATCGTAGTCGTAGTAGTGCGTAACCAGTCGTAACGCAAGTACCAGATCTTGACCTCCAAGGTGGTGCCGGTGGGATATTTTTCCTGTGCGTTGTTGAACAATAAAAAATTCGCAGCGTGCGCGTTAACTAAAAGCCGAATTCTTCTGTCTCTCATTCCCCATTAGCAGCCATTGGCATGTTCCAGCAGGAAACGCTAGTAGAAGTAGAAGTGTAAGTGTTAGCTAAAAGCCGACTTCTTCTGTCTCTCATTCCCATTAGCAGCCATTGTTTACCTCCAAGGTAGTGCCTGGTGAGATTTCTCCTGTGCGTGATTAAACAATAAAAATTTCGTTCAAAACGCCGTTGATTGATGAAATAAACCAACGAAAGACGCCAAATCTTTTCTAAAAGCAAAACGAGAGAACGCCAGATGTTTCTAAAGCAAAACGAAAAGACGCCAGCTGCTTAACGAAAGACGCCAGATCTTTTCTAAAGCAATGGTTTTCTAAACAACGAAAATTCACAGCGTACATGTAAAATTAAAGTGAGCTGCAAGTCGTCATAACTCATCGAAACTTTAGTATAAACGCTCCCGATCTCACGTCGGTGATGATGTACTGGGCGGAATTCACGGAAGATTCACGGTTTACCGTTGAACCTCCGCAGCTTCGCCCACTCATCATCATTCACTCCGTGGATATGCTGTGATCTTTTTTTGCTTGATAATGGTTGCTGCCACAAACAAATAGCGCGCGCATTTTGAGCCTACGATCTGATTATTTTTACCTAGAAATGGAAGATTACTGACTTATGAATCACACAATATTTAATTACACGCTAATTACGATTAATTACTGAAAATCAAACAAGAGGACATATCACTTAATTAACTTTCACAGAATGTAATAAGGAAGGCCTCTGAATTATGTTCGGCGAAGTTGACGCATTATCAGAGAGTATCATAAATCAGATGTAAGGAGACAAAATTCCTTGTGCTTTTTTATGGCGCTTTACATGGGTCATATCGGGCACTGTGTGAACAAAAGGTTGAGAGAACAAATGGGCTCTTTAAATAGCACTGTAAACTCACCTCAGAAATCATTAAATGATCGTGGCTTTGCACTTTTGTACTTGTTCTTGAGGGCAGAGAATACACTCAGGCACAACGAATGGATAATCTTGAAGACCGTAGAATCTACGACGGCGAATAAAACGGGTGGTAGTTCAGTCACTTCCTTTTATAGTCTTGCTGGAAACAAAGCTTTTGCACAACGCAGAAGACGGCTCAGAATATACACACCGTTTCTATCTGTCGCAATACAACGTTTTTATAATCCCCAAGTGCGCTTCACTGCGCTGCATATCCCTCCAACTAATTGCGGCACCTGTCATCCTTCACGTGGTGACAAGGTCCTAGTTGCACGAGCTGCGCCTTATCTATAATGCGACTTTATACTAACAGAGCTGACTGTACAATTCCCGCGTCATAGTGCAAGCAAACTATGTTTCAACACGCAGCTAAAAGAAGCGACAAGCTGCCATCAATTGGGCTAACTACATCGCAGGAAAGCTAGCTTTACAATTATGAAAAGGGTCTATTCTTTAACATTAGATGTATAAAAAACACCTATAAAAAAGTGAGCGACATTCAACGAAACGACAACACAGGCGCTTACTGGCAACTTCAAATTCATTGAGAAACATGTAACACAGGAAAATAACAGGACCACATATCTGAAAACCTCTACATAGCACAAGTAGACAGATTACGCTAGGCGCACCGCTGTTTTCCTCGCGCAACAACGCCGGTAACTTGAATACACACTAATCTAGCGCTTTTTAAAAAAGAAAGCTTCTAAATGTTCATGTTCAGGCTTATTTCTAAAGACAGCTAGCACCTTAGTGTCGCCTAGAAATGGAGTGCAAGCGCAGTCACGGCCGTGCCAAGCCAAACATGAATATTCGTGGCGCTTCGAGATGATCAATGGTCTATGGGGTGGTCATTAAGGCAACAGCCAGTTGGCGATGTAGCAGCTGCCGGGGGAGTAGAAGTGTTCATATGTTACACACTTCTGACATGTTTGCCAAGCGCAACGCTAGACGCCAGTAACTATACGCGCACTGGATGTTTGTTCCCGGAGTCCACTCGCTGTAGATCCTAAGTATACATGCAAAGACTCCTACAGAAATGCGGCAGCTGTTCTGAAACAAACATTCCACATGGTGTATACGGTCTCTCACATATGAAAACAATTTTTTTTTTCTGCGAAAAAACTCGAAAGAACTCCTCCCCATCAACACCGAAATCTCAGCGACATTCACGCTCGAGCAACTTGATGACTTCTACTGAGATTCTTGCTCCAAAAGAACGGAGAAGATTCAAAGTCACATGCTTTGGCATAAACACGTAGAGTGAGTGTTGCTTAGTCGAGTGCTCCAAAATAAGCGGACGGAAAGGGTCACCTGTTTTACGGGTCTACGTGATGTAAAGCATGCAGAGCGGGGGACATCTTATTTGTTACTGGGTCCGAAAGTCTGACTCGTTTCAGATCATACTGTACTAAGCTCCACACGCATGCGTTATAAAAGCGTTAGAGCACAGTATTTGTGCATACAGGGCCGCATGTGAGACGTATACTGTTTGGTTGGGTTAGTGGCACAAGGCAGGAACCTGCCTGTGAACCTGCTTTGTAAGGGATACAACGACAAAGCGTGAAATGGACGGGCTCCACGCTCAAAGACAAAAAAAAAAGAGTATGTATGACTCTTTTCGGAGAGTTCTGACTCGCCACGTATACGACTCTTTTTAATGAGATACAAGGACTTTCTTAGTCGCTTAGAGTTGCTGCGCTCTAGGTGAGTACCTTGACTCTCTTAGGGACAGTGGAAGCACTCTAATTTGAAGGATCACATCACCACTTCTGAGGGAGTCAGACGACCTTTGGCATTAACACTCCTTCTAAGTGGGTCAAATGACAGGCACAGGAGCGCCAAGCAACTCTGGAACTCTCTTACGTTAGTCAGTGGACTCATGCTCCAGTGTCGCGCGACTACTGTTGGCTTCATCAACTAGCTCATCGGTATATATTAAGTCAGACGATGCATACTACGAAACAAAGAATGCGACAAAAAGACGCAAGTAACATGACGCTCAAATAGGAAACCTTAAAGGAACACACGTAAATTTAGAGGACCCTCTCCACAAACATTTAGGATTTAGTTGCAGGCTGCGTGAACAGCTATGGTTCCAAATTCTGTGTTACCCTTGTGACGTGTGCTAAACAGCTTCGCTGATCATCCGTCTTCAGAGTGGAATGTCGTACAATTTTTTTTCACAGCAGAGCTGTTTAAGCTGACCGTTATTCGTGCGCCCTATCGGAAAACTATCATCATCAAAAGGTGTGTGCCAGAGAAATTGGTCAAATTCCATTACTCACCACTTTTTCATTAAGACAGAGGGAGAAAGCTATAGAAAGGCAGAAAAAGATGGAAAGAGAGAAAATAGAGAAAGAAAGACAAATACACAAGGAGGAAGAAAGACATGAAAAAAATAGAAAGATCAACAGAAAAATGAACAGAAAGAAATAGAGGGAGAAAAGCAAAGAGAAAGAAAAAAAAACAAAACGAAAAGAAGTTAAAAAAGAACCAGAAAGAAAGAGAAAGGAAGGAATTTTAAGAAACCGATACAGAATATAGAAACTGAACGCATATAATGCACTAGTGCGACCTAAATTGGAGTATGCCGACATTATTTGGAGCCCTTGGCAACAATATTTGATAAAAAAATCGAAAGAGTCCAGAATTTAGCTCTGCGCTTACAGGGGTTCTACTGCTTTGTGCAACAAGACATGAACACAACAAGCCGCGCGTGCGAACCTGTCCCTCGTTTGGATCACACCGCGCACTAGAGGAGTGTAGTTACTCGCTACTAGTACTACGCAGCAGCCCTAACAGTCAGAGCTGTGACCCCCTATCCCGCGGTTCGCGTGAGTTGCGACCGCGGCGGGTTTCAGGCCAGTGGGGACAGAGACAAGTCTTTCAACTGAAGGTGTTTATTCACCTCAGATGCCAATTGCAACAATGGAGTACAGCACATGAAGTTACCACCTCAGAGGCGGAGTGTTCCGCGCTACTGGGGTAAACAACAACAAAATAGCAAGCATACGTCGAGGGAATGATAAAGGCTCATCTCACCTCGCGTGGCTGCTTTTGCACTCCGGTCCGGGGCGGTGGTTCGCACTCCATGGCCGGAGCGCTGCAGGGGTTGATGGCGGCGGTGGTGCTCACGGCTTGGGTCCGATGTGGTCAGTCACATCTCCCAAGGCCGAAGACACCGAGGCCCCCCCCCCCCAAGAAAGTTACGCGCGTTCCCGGGGTCTGGAGAGGAGTCTCTCCAGAAAAGGGCAAGGAGGGAAAACGGGGCATCTCGACTTCGGCCAGGGAGCAGGGCGCGAAAGGCTGCGGGAGCGGCATAGTGCCCTCTCCCACGCAACCCCGCTCGCCACTGCGCGTACAAACGTAGCGGGAAGCCGAGGTGCCGCCGCGTTGAAGACAACGGGTTGCGTGTGCAACCCCACATCCCCCCCTCCTTAATTGAACCCTTTAGCCAAAAAAGAGGACCGCCATCACCAGGGGCTTTCTAAGAGGGGCGCTAGCGACTCCACCAGGAACACGGCGACGTCCGTGTCGATGAGGGAGCCGCGCGGAGACGCAGATCACAGCACCGTTATCACTGAGTGATGGCACTGGGGAGACATGACAGCTGATGGGGGCGCGGCAGGAAACCAGGCAGCTCGGACCGTGGACGCTTTTGCTTGCCTCTGGCGTCGATCGCTGGCTCGGACTTCGCGGACCCATGGTTTTGAAAGGGGGGGGGGGCACCCGGCTTTGGGCTCGATTCTGGTGGCCGTCCCTATGTTAGATGTTCGCTTGTGGTGGAATGGTTCTTTCTTTTTCTTTTGAAGATTTCTCCGTGTCGTGCGCCTCCGCTGCTCCGGGACTATCGGCACTCAAAGCAGCAAAGAAGGCGCCGACCCGTCCTTAGCGGCTCGCCACTTGTTGCTCAGCAGGGGTCCGCTCTGCTCCTGCGGCCTCGTCCTCTCTCTTCCTCTTTTCTTCTAAGGCGTTTGGAGTCGAAAGTCCCCCGACGCTTGCGGCTGGCCGGCTGCAACCCCCGTTCTGCGCTGCGGGATACCACGCTCGTACCGCGGGTGCACTCCGTAGTTCGGTCGCCGGGTCCGAAGCTCTTTGCCGGGCTGTGCAGTGGTTCCGCGAATTCTTTTGCACCGAGGCCATTCGGGACCGGAAGCTGTTTTGCTGTTTTTCTTTCGCCTTGACTCTGGCTGCTGCTGTAGGCTTTGGTGTCGCCGCTCTCTGCTGTAAGACGCTTGCGTTGACGGCTTGATGAAGTGCCAGGCTATGGGGCATCTGCTGGCGAAAACGGTCGTTTCGGCTTGGCTGTTGTTGAAATGCTGCCGATGGGTGATCTGCGACTCGAACAATAAGTTAGCCCCTCTCTTACTCTCCGAAAAAGCAAGCGCGTGCTCGCTCTCGAAGTCTGCATGCTAGATATAAGAGGAGCGTCCCGTCCGATATCGCGCACAATAAAGCCCCTACGAAGCGGACAGAGTTAGTTCTGCCGAGATCGTAAGTTGTAACGTCGCACTGAGCTCGTACGTCGAGCCGTGCCTTCGGATGCCACTGCCTGCGGGCGCGGGGGAGCGTTTCCCTCGGGCCACTCGTTCCCTCTGTCATAGTAGGGCTTGAGATCACAGACATGCACCGGTCAGCCGATCGGTCTTAGCGTTAAGTCCGTCAGCTTGTACACGAGAGAAGAGACAGTCTCTCCTACCCAGTATACGGTACTATCCACTGCGGTGCCAGAGAAACTGAGAATTTCTTACTGACATCGCTTAGGACATGATTACGCTTCCACACCAGGTCGCCCACTTTTTACTGACGTCCTGATGAGAGCGGTCATACTGCGTTTTCTGCTCCGAACGAGCAGTGCTCAGGTTCCGTCGCGCTTTGCACAAAGCCTTCGTCACCTTCGCACGCAGCCCAGCTGCATAATCAGCGCGTCCCGACGAAGCAACCAGTGCCATGCTGCATTCCTGTAGAGTACGTTCTACGGTACTTGGCAGCTCCCTTCAAAGATTGAGGGTGGCGGGGGTGAAGCCAGTCGAGCGTGTTCACAGTAGACCCGAGAGCAATTGTGCGTCCCCGCAATTTCAACGAGCATGTGCTTGATGTTGCGGTTCCCACGTTCAATGAGATTTGCCTGGGCACATTACGGGGTCGTTCTCCTGCGCTTAATGCTGAAGGCTACGCAGAAGTGTACGAAGATTTCGACAGAGAATCAGGTCGAATTGTCCGTTATAAACTGCTTTAGATATTCGAATCACGTGAACACCTCAATGAGCTTATGCACGAGTATGCGTGCCAACGTGCGGGAAATCACCGCTTTGAAGGACTCATGGGTATCCTTCTCCGCGGGGATTTATCTTAGCAAGGAGTGGTCAGTTCTCAGCGGGCAGGAATCGAAAGTAGGAAGAAACGCGCTCGCAGCGTTACTAGCTGCTTCAGAGCGCCGCGCACTAACAGCAATACCAGCTGCGTCAACGTGCGCCGCGGCCGCGCAGCCGGGCTCCCGGAGCCCATCAAAGACTTACAAAAGTATTTACAATAGAGATCCTGGGCCGCTGTGCCTCTGACAACTCCCTTCGGCTAAGCAAGCTTTCCACTAAACTGACGCAGTCCTAGTGGTTAGCGTTCTCGTCCTGCGAAGGTGGGTCGTCCGCCCTTCGTTTCGGACCGTCGCCGTCGAGCATTGTAGCAGTTACTATATGCTCTAAGGCTGAGTTTCAAATTATCAGAATGAGTAGTAATGTTACCCCTCCTGACAACATTGAGCGTCGCAGCAGTTACGTCGCTCTCAGGCTCGGCGTCGGGCAAGGTGAGTTGAGTAGTAATGTTACTCTTCTCACAGACAACGAGCGTACGCGTAAGTGCGTCCGCTACACGCTCTTCGTTCTGCCTCTGCAGCGAACAGTAAGTTGTATCGCTGCAGGATGGGTGCCCATCGCGCCAGCCAGCCGCTCATACCCCTGCTCTGTGCTACTTCTACTCCCTTTGGCTAAAGTTCGCCGCAGGAATCGAAGGGTGCAGTAGCCGTTACCGCATCTTCGAACTGTTGCTTATTGGCAGCATCCGTGACAGCGATTGCAACGGCTGGAAGTCAGCCCTGTCTGCTGCCATGGTGGTTCGTGTAGTGGCAGTCACTCACACAAACTGACTCGCTCTGTCTCACCGCTGGGCCCCACGTTTGGCGCCAAATATAGGGGTTCTACTGCTTTGTGCAACAAGACATGAACACAACAAGCCGCGCGTGCGAACCTGTCCCTCGTTTGGATCACACCGCGCACTAGAGGAGTGTAGTTACTCGCTACTAGGTGCTACGCAGCAGCCCTAACAGTCAAAGCTGTGACCCCCTGTCCCGCGGTTCGCGTGAGTTGCGACCGCGGCGGGTTTCAGGCCAGTGGGGACAGAGACAAGTCTTCCAACTGAAGGTGTTTATTCACCTCAGATGCCAATTGCAACAATGGAGTACAGCACATGAAGTTACCACCTCAGAGGCGGAGTGTTCCGCACTACTGGGGGAAACAACAACAAAATAGCAAGCACACGTGGAGGGAATGATAAAGGCTCATCTCACCTCGCGTGGCTGTTTTGCACTCCGGTCCGGGGCGGTGGTTCGCACTCCATGGCCGGAGCGCTGCAGGGGTTGATGGCGGCTGTGGTGCTCACGGCTTGGGTCCGATGTGATCAGTCACATCTCCCAAGGCCGAAGACACCGAGGCCCCCCCAAGAAAGCTACGCGCGTTCCCGGGGTCTGGAGAGGAGTCTCTCCAGAAAAGGGCAAGGAGGGAAAACGGGGCATCTCGACTTCGGCCAGGGAGCAGGGCGCGAAAGGCTGCGGGAGCGGCATAGTGCCCTCTCCCACGCAACCCCTCTCGCCACTGCGCGTACAAACGTAGAGGGAAGCCGAGGTGCCGCCGCGTTGAAGACAACGGGTTGCGTGTGCAACCCCACACGCTTTATATATTCCGCTTACTCCCGACATTATAGTGTAACAAATCTACGTAATAGGGCAAGCCTACAAAAACTTCAGCAGCGCAGGATACTATCTAGATTAAAATTCATCTACCAACTTTATCATGGGGACTTCAAATTATCACGGGAACGTTATATTCAGCTATCATGGGGACTTCAAATTATCACGGGAACGTTATATTCAGCAACCTTCAAAACTTTCAGCCACGACGAATCACAATAAAACCTTTAGGCAGCCACCTAGCCACATAAATGTCCACAAGTTCGCTCTCTTTCCTCGCGCAATTTTCCATTGGAACGCGTTATGTGCGGAAGCAGTGAATGCTGCCTCGACGGCTTCATTTACGAAACACATTGAAAGTATTAGTTTTTCTGATGTAAGTGATATATATTGAAAATACCTTGCTTTGAGTGCAATTCAATGGCTTACTTATATTGAAAATATTTTTTGTTGAGTGTGGTTATGTTGTCTAACAAAATATATATGCACTGAACATTGATGACTTTTCTGGTGTGTACTTGTTATTTATGTATTCTCTGAATTATGCCAAGGTATCCAGTGTATAACTATTTATTGGCTGATTGTATTGTTTGTACTTCACTCCTGTGTGGGCCCGAGGAGGGCCTGCAGTATCTGTAAATAAATAAATAAAAATAAAAAAATAAATAAAGGGAAAGAACGAGAAGAAAGACACCCAGCTGCGCTCTTCCTTGAGGCTTGGCACGACCCTAGTGCGTAACTGACATTGGAAGCGGACGCAGACGCTCTAGAGTGTAGCCATCGCTGCGTCTACAAAAGAAAAAAATTACACCATGTAACTGCACCCTACCATCTGCAGTGCTGGGCAGTATCGAGATACATGTATCTTGATACTCTATGGGTATCTTGTATCTGCATCGAGATACATCTCGAAAGACGAGTATCTGTATCTGTATTTCTGATACATTCGATAATGTATCATGTATCTTAAGATACAAGACACTTCTACCGCAACACAACCATGCGAAACAATAATCACTTGTCAAGCTCCGCCTCTCACGCTGGTACTGGTGCCACTAAGCAATCTGAACAAGTCTAAGGGCAGTGACGTTATTTTATTTTTACGCCAGAGTCATACAGTGAGGGTCGAAGATCAGGAAGACAAGCACGCGGACGTCTACGCCCAGTCCACGTACCTTTTGTTTTCTCGATTTCATTTCTTTTTAGTTGCGCCAATGCCGCGACACTTGTTCTTAGCCACTGTCCTGTGCCGCGTACTCCACAGGGTGCGGCGTCTATCGCGCAAATTCTGATGTTGCTACAGTGTCGTTATTTAAGATTCTCTTGCGTCTTGCTCCGTAACGAAATGGGGTGCGTGCAAGAATGGGGTTGCTTTGCGTCGCGTGGATTTTACATATCAGCGATTTGAAGGATCTCGTGGATGTAAGTTTGACTTGCATGCAATGAATTAACTTATATACAAATAAGATTCTGACAACTTTAGTACCGCTGGTACTGGTGCTAGATCTAATAGAGCAAGCGTTTACCTAACAGAAAACATCTTGGCGTACCGTATTTTTCACTTCCATCTACATTTATTCAAAGAATTTATGACATCGTAATTTGATTATTAGCACAAGTGCTTTCTTAGCTGTCATTTCGCATCACATACATTACCTAGGTCTCTGCACTGTTTTTCCGGTCTGGTCACTGCAGTATGTCTTTTGTAACGTGCTCCCAAAATAAGATTTCTGCTTTATTCTTCTGTCTGCTTTATTTCTGCTACTGTTTACTCATTTACACATTGCTAAGGCGATTTTCAACACAAATATATTATTATGTGGGCGTGCCTTGAGTATACTGTAGAAAAGATTCTGCTTACCGCTTAAGAAAATAGAGAAATTCAGTTTGCATTATAATAATGGAAATCATTACGAGCCATCTTAAAGATGTTAGGAAGGGGATTTGAGAAACGTTGTTTTGGTGAATGCTCCGTTTTACGGTTGGGCGTTCCAACGAACCGTTTCAGGCAATTTTCCATAGGCACTGAATTTTCTATTGTAATAATATCTCTAGTTTAACGTCCCAAAAGCACGATATGATTATGAGAGACGCCGTAGTGAAGGGCTCCGGAAATTTTGACCACCTGGTGTTCTTTAACGTGCACCTAAATCTAAGCACACGGGTCTCAAACATTTTCGCCTCCATCGAAAATGCAGCCGCCGCGGCCGGGATTCGATCCCGCGACCTTCGGGTCAGCAGCCGAGCGCCATAACCACTAGACCACCGTGGCGGGGCAATTTTCCATTGTCTCAACAGGTTAGTGACATGCTCATAGCTTTTAAGGGCGCCGTGTGTATTGTGTTTCTGTACTCAATCAATGTGAATGTTTGATACACAACCACCATTCTGTTTTACTTATATTTGTTTTCTTGTTTTAGGCCTTCTTAAATATTTTTCATATTACTAATCGCCACGTAATGGAAGCTATGAGCGGCAATAGCGTGAATAGCGGCGGTGTCCTGCGACGCTTTGTGCAACTATACAATACGTCTGAGACATTTCTGTGTTGCACACGTTCTCTTGTTCAAGAAAAATTGCTGAAATATTGCACGTTAATGAGTATATCAGCAAAGAATCCCTTACGCCAGCACCTAAGTAGAACATGCAAATTCATTGCAGTTTTACGTCCTCTACGTATACACCAGGGGTCTCAAGCTCAGCTTATAGCCGGCGGGCCGCAGTCGCGAAATTTAGCTCCAAGGGATGGGACAGTGAAGATGGTGGGGTCGGAGAGAGTTTGAACAAAGTGACGTTGCCATTTGAAAGGAAGCCTTTCCCATATCTCATATATAGGTCATTTCTGAAGAGGATTTAGAGTCAAGATTCGAGAAACATCGATACCGATGTACACAACGAGAGAAATCTGGACGCGGATGGAAATATAGAGTCTTTGTTCCACGGCTATGTCTCAGCACATGGTGACCACATGTTCCACGCGAAAGAAATGCTTGAGACCAGTCATGTCTATATAGCTCACGAACATACTTATTTAGAAAATAAAAACAAATGGCACGGAGACGGTCATGTGTGCCGGCCGGGCCGCTAGCGAATGGCCTGAAAACCCGTATACACCATGCGTCCCCTCCTCCCACCCCCCAAAAATCGCTACCAGCGTTGCTGCTGCTGTACACCTGTCCGGATATACGGTATTGTGCAAACTGTCTTTTACGGACAAGGTAAAAGTCCACACCGGTATTTGCGCTGCCGTGCGAAGGCTTCTTATTGACGTTATTGTGATTATATGGCAACCGGCTAGGTGGTCGGCAAGCTGAGCAGCGGCTCCCATCAATTGCAAAAATGACAAGCAAGAACCGCTGTCAGCGGAGTGTATAAAGAGTTGTCCTGTGAAGAAGCTAAAACAAGCCCCAATAATTTATTTTGGAAGGAAACTAATGTACTTTGAGCAAGAAGGGCGAAGCTTCTAAACAGACATTTCATTCAAGTGAAACAAAATAGGTCACAGTTAGGAAATTTTAAACATACATTTTCGTGTATAGGTATTTGCTGCTACATTATATGGATCTATAATAACAAATTTGAGAGTGTATCAAAGTATCTTAAGATACAATTGCCAAGTATCGTATCGGATACAATTATTGCGGCAGTATCGTGTATCGTATCGCGATACAATTTCAAAGTATCCTTGCCCCGCCCGGCCTGCAGCCACCGCAGCGGTGGCTACGTGTTAGAGCGTTTGCTTCAATCCGGTAGCTACCGGGTTCGAGTCCCAGTGCCGACTGGAAACCCATCGATTTTTCCTAAGGAGTAGAGAAGTACACCGACCTAGAGCGCGGTTGTTTACGGGCATTCATCTCGAGAGCTGGCTACATAAGGTTCTGCAACAGCCCCTGGGCGCACCTTAACCCACCACTGCCTTGGTGAAATAGTCGAGCATCCGCCGCTGGTGTGCGAGGCAGAGTATTGCTGCCGCCGGATACCTATCGGTAAAATAGACACAAACGCACTTCCGGCTTCCGGCCTGGTGCTCGGCAGAAATAAGTACGTAGTCGGTTGGGAGGGCACATACTCTCTGGAAAGTTGGCGGCCTGGGACCGCGAGACCTATAAATACGGTCATTCTCTTTTTTTAATACTGTAATGTCCTAGAATGCCTACATGCAGGAGGCATTGTAGGATAGTTTCAGACAGCCAATGTTGCGCGTACAGATGTTCGTTTAATCGCGACACGGTTGATATTTCCACGTAGCGAAGCCAGGCTAACGATTCAGAAAGTGATGCGCACGGGACCCGATTACGCAATCTCCTTCTACTCTTGAAGGCGAATCTCAAGCGTCCTCCAAGTTTTTCAGCTCCTAGAAAAGTTTTTCTGCTTAGTACGATGACCAATCGTACTGCTAAGGCGCGCTTAGTCTTCGCAGTGTTAACCGTATAAAAAGGAAGTATCTTGTTCGAAAAGGGTAGTGTGTAAGATAAACCTGTCTTAAGGTCTCTCCAATGTAGGACGGAAACGTAGATGTCTTCGCATTCGACTGCAGGAGCGCAGAAATTAAGTGCGAAAAGGACGAGAAGGCTTTCTCTCTGTGCATTGGGCACAATGTGTCTCTATGCCGCTCTTTGAAAGGACGGGTATATTACCTAGGCATCCTAATTAAAATACAAGACATATGGTATAACCTGCGGGAATCGCTGACGGTGATTCGGTCAGTAAGCCCTCAATAGCTGTAACTGAAAATGAGCTTGCGGTCTTCAGTCCGTACATGCAATTTTGTTCATCTTGAGCGGGCTCTTCGTCCTCTGGATTTATTGAGCGATTGTTGATGTTGGCTTCCTTTATTTGGCTTCGTGTATTATAGTGTCTTTGCCATATATGCTTGGTCTTCCAATAAGGTATTAGCTGCAAGACAGTGCTCGTCTTGGACAATCTGTCTGTCGTTTGTCTACACATGCTCTGCAGTTACATTTGCGAATTAATACCACTAGCCCGCACCAACACCTTGCTTTAGGCAAAATGACGGCGTCGAGTTAAGCTGACGTTAACGGCTGTCCATTGTGGAAAAGGAAGAATAGATGCTCAACAATAGAGATATCACTACATAATGTATGATCTATGGAAGCTCAAAACAGTATTCAACGGTGTTAGTTGGTTCATACTAACTAATTGGCTCTCAGGGAAGCTTGATCAGAAAACAAACCTCACGACGTCCCTATGCACTCACCTAAGACGACTCGAAGCCGAAATTCATCTTTTCCTTCTCAGTCGCTGCATTGATGCTGCCGCGATACCCTCCCAAAGCTTTCTGTACCTAACGTGGTTTTGCGTTGCCTCCGTGATCCACCCACCTTTGACTAAGCTACGATGTCATCCAATGACGTCATCATGTCAGGTTGGATCACGTCACGCCACAGTGACGTCATGATCACGTCTTCATGACACCACACATTTGGACGATATGTGACGTTGCGATGGCGTCATATGGTGAGGTGATAACGTCATGATAGGTGTTTGCTTCACTCCTGTTTTTCGCGTTTCATGAGGCATCCAAACCTTCCCCCTAATTCTAGACATTGTGCACATGAAAACCTGACACACGTGGCGCGAGGGAAATGCAGGAAATGAAAAATATTTCGCAGCGCCGGACCGGTGGCCGCTCGTCGGTGAAGCACACCCAAGGAAATAGAGGGCCATGAAATGTGCGTGTGCGGCATCCCTAGCAAGCAAGCCCCGCTCTCTAATTTATCTAGATAGGCATTGCTTTGCGTTAAAACCTATTCGGTTTGTCGCTCTTAGCGTTGCGACAACACATCCGGGAGGAATCTGCGCCTGTAGGCTAAAGCATGCTCACACTGAACCTGACACCTCGTAAAGCAGTGTACAGTTTTCGTCAATGGACTAACAAGATATATTCCTGATTATAGCTTTTATGTCTCATTTGCAGTTCTGTGGTGCAAAAAACGAGTCACAATGCCGCCGAAAAGTCTTTTTTTATTTGACCTGTAGCGCCAGCTATTGGCATTAAGAAGAACCACAAACTCGCAATATATGGCCTCTGAGCTTGAAGCTGCCGCACATCTTTGAGACCACGTATTCGGCCAATACACTCATTCCTGCTAAGCCTACCGATGAACTTGAGAACGGCTCTGGGAAAGAGTTCAAAGATATCACGAGCGCTTTGCTGTGGAAGCTTCTAGGGAACAAGCTATGTGAAATACGAGCATCAGTTGAGAACTTAAGGGCCACACAGCGCACGGCGACGACTTATTAGATCCGAGGCGGGCGGCAGCCATTTTGGCAGCAGCGACGACGCCGTTACGTAGTGGAAGTCGCTGCCAGCCGCACGCTGATTGGTTCTGCGTCCATCGAACTTCTTCCGGCGTCGACGCTGCCGCCCGTGACTGCCCGTGATGTCTGGACCGTCCAGAGGTGGACGTTTCGGCCACCGTCACCGGTAGCGTCGACGTCGAGGGACGCCGGCGTACGAAACGTCGGGAAAACGTCGGCAAAAACGCTCTATATGGTTTGGCCTTTAGGCATTTGGCTTGCAAAGGCACCGATGCCGATTAACGCACATGAAAACGCGCGTGTGCTCCACCGCGTGGACACGCGCGCACAGAGCGTTTCGGGGACCGCATATCCAGACAGCCCCCCCCCCCCTGTCAAACGCTCAAAGGCACCAAATTCTATTCATTTGCAGCAAAGCAACACCTGTCTAGACGTAATGGGGAGCGAGGCGAGCTTGCCAGGGACATCGCGCGACACCGGCGAGCTGTGCCGACGAGCGCCCACCGGTCCGGCGATCCGAATTATTTTGTGGGCACCTGTATCCTTGAATTGACGTTAAGCCGCACGCATCTGGGGTTTTGCTGAAAGATGAAGTTGCGAAAGAGTTTTATTGAATTCGCAGGGTCGACCCGATCTATGCTGAAGACATCGTTAGCATGGAGGCCCGTAAAACTAGAGTTTTTCTTCTACTTCATGAGGGAATTTTTCGTCATATGACGCGTATTCGTGGCGTCGACAAACGCAATTATAATTTTCAGAATTGTATCTTAAACATCAGCTTCTCTGAGTATTTGAATACCAATGTGGTGTTCACCTTAGATGTGGACGACCCTGCACATTTCCACGTGCGCTTATTTCTTTACTGTTTTGTGATTCGGCTTGACCCACGAAAAACTTTTACGACCGTTCGCCACAATATTTGTCAAACTTCGAGATACTTTTTAGACGGTTTGGATATGTCGCGCACGGAGTTTATTGTGGAGCTAACGCGAGCCCTAGCGATAACGCTCAAATTTTCGATAATACAAGTATAGAAGATGACGCTTTCCGCCGACGATCAGATTACCGACGGGCGACGGCTGTGATCGCTGCTATCAGTGTGCATGCATTGCTTGCACTTTCTCTTAGTTTTCTGGGCACAGGCTCGCCTATTGTATAGTTTCTTCTCTACCAAAGCGACTGCCGCCTTCTTTACCGTCACTCCAGCGTGACAATTTTTCTACAATTTGTGCTGAGTTTGAGTTGTGGCATATGTGGGCGGATACCTTGAGCGTTTGTAGTTCGTGGTGCGCAATTGTAATATTCAAAGTCACTCCAACTTTACTGGAAGCAAAGTGGATTTGCATTGCAGAACAAGCCAAAACGTATGCAAGTATTGCATGGCATTCCTTTCTCTTCGCATCCATTTATTCAGAAAGCAACTTTCGTGACGATGCCTACGGATAAACATATGACTCCTTAGTAAAGACGGTTCTTTGAAAATAATTTTTGTTCACGTAATCAAGATACTTCATCTCTGATGTAGCTCGGTAACTTGGGTGCGCCGAGAATAGGGCCTTACATGCCTGAAAAAAAAATGCAATTGCGAGGGTTCTACTGAGGTCTTTAAAACAGCGGTATTTTTAAGTCTACGGGCTGTATACTTCACTCGGCCTTTACAGATAAGGCATGGAACGCAATGATACTGAATTGCAATATATATTGTAACGAAAGAAGTACAGCCTCCACGCTTTCTCAAGAAGGGCGTACGTCTAGCTTGCATATGTCCGCTAGCGGTTGTCCTGTGTTGCCCTGTGTAGTTTCCAGTGTGCATGGGCGTCAGCAGGATTTAGTCTAGCGGGTGCCAATGGCGAGGGGGGGGGGTCTAGAACTTACCGCACCACACCCCCTGCTGACGCGCTGTGTAGTGTGCGTGTTCGCCAGTATTATGGATTCAATAAATCCGTGCCAGCTAGCCCAATTAAACTGATTAACGGGCTATTGGCATAAGTCGGCGTAGCAAAATGACGCGTTAGACGCGACCTGCTGTTGATCTGAAAGAAGAGCGCGCTTTTCCGCTGAGGCACGGAATCTGCGATTATTCTGCTGGTATGTGCTAATCAAGAAGATGCGGTGCCCCCGATGCTGTAAAAATGCGATACAGCGCTGAAGTTGCGACAACGTCGGCGACAAAAGCTGTCGGTAAAATGTATTTAGTGGCACTTGCTTCCATTTTCCAAATATTTACAAGTCCTGCAAATACAAAACTGGTACGAAATCGATGGTTCTGATTCAGATTGAGAGCTTTGTCGGATGCGTAGGATATCGGAGCACAAGTTTGCTTCAAGTAAATTCCAGTTAACTGTTAGGATAATGAATGAAAATTGATTGTCTCATAGAGAGGTTGCGAGCAGCAGGGATCGTTGCAGAACGTGGTGGAGCAGAACTCAACCACGTTTTTCTACGCGGCCTCTGAGTCAAATAGAACCTTTTATGCGGCCTCTGATTCAAATATGTGGCCTCTGCATCAAGTAGAGCCTTTTATGTGGCCTCTGAGCCAAAGGAACCTTCCACGTGACCTCGGAATCACGCGTCTGCTTCGCAGCACTGCGAAACGCAGCGTTAAACCGTGGAATTTACCAGAGAAAACGAACGCTGACGTACGAGTGCGGCTACCACACGCCGAAAGGAAAGATTATGGTCGCCTTCAAATTTTTATTACTTACCTTACCGATATATTCATTTCATACACTGCGCATTTTGAATTATGCGGTGATGATCATGAATGGATGCTTCAGCGAGCGGCGTCTATGGTGGCCACAATACTTGCTAACTTGTGGCTGTTTCAAGAAGCAGGAGCAGGGCCCTGTAGTCGTGAGGCTCACAAACTGTCCCTCCACAAACTTAGTTTAACAGCGTTCAATTACGGAAATCCTTGCTTGGGCTTTCGTTATATATGAGCGCTAGAACGTGCTCATAGGATCGGTACTATCTCAGACAGAAGATGCCGTCCGGTTATCGTGAAATGTCGTACCTTTAAAACTAAGCAACTAATTCTGTCCCAGTCAGTGAAACTCAAAGAAAAAAGTATCACCGTAATAAAAAATATTCTTTAAAAATGCGTTCAGCCAGAAATAAAACTGCTTCCATTAGCAAAAAAAAAACGGCTCACTTCACAAGCTGAGGTAAAACAAACTATACATTAACGACCAACGGTGTAGCAGCAATGCTCCCCGGGACTGCATTTTTATGGAAATTAATCTTCGGGGACAAGCACCACTTCATGACACTTATGGTTCGAACGTCTCTGACTCGTCACATACTAAGCGCCCTGACCGTTCGGCTCATCCGCTGGTCCAGAAGCAGCAATTAACCCGCGATGTCCCTGTTCTACCGCGCACTTCGTAATAAGGATGCGCAAGGGCAGTGGCCCAGCGCCTGGTACAGCAAACTCTTTTTTTTTAGTTTTAGATGCGAAGCACTTATGGCGGAGTTCAATCCGGTGGTGGTGGTGTGCGGCGTGACCACCCTTACTGCGCATGCGCATCCTCCTCCCCCTACTCTGCTCTCCTACGCTCCCCCCTGTCGCGCGCCTCATTCTCTCCTGCGCAACGCCGCGATAAGCGCCACCGCATGCGCGTCCCTTCCTCCTCTATCTCCTCGCCTACGGCACCCCCTCTCCCGCAGCTGTCGACCGCGTTCCCCGCTCGCCCTGTGAGAATTGGCGCACAAGCTAGAGGGAAGACACGACGCGCGTAGCGTTCCTCTTCGCGTTCTACGACTGTTTGAATGGATGGATGCAGCTTACGGCAAAAATTACACCATCTTCCGCTCAAGTGAACCATCTCCCCGCTGCTTCGCGTCCACACATGGTCCCCTTTAGTGGGAGATGGTGTAATATTTTTCGTTTTACCAACATAAAGTTTATTATGAAAGCGCGATGAACTTGATTCTGTAATTCTTACCTGTGATAGTGATGTTGTTTTAATAAGCGAGAGATGTGTTTCTTCCAAGACAACGAACATGGAACTGTTTGATTGCAAAAAGAGGTTTAACGTATTTCGCTTCAATAGAGACTAAGTATGTGGCGAAGGCGTTTTAATATCTGCTGCGGATAATTTTAATACATCGCCCATTAATTTTCGAAGGGATCTAGAACTAGTAGAACTAGCCTGGGTAGAACTTTGCGTACTTTTTAAGAACATGATTTTGGGCATATGTCACCGTCCCCCGTCTTCCTGTTCAACTTTCGCTGAAGAACTGCGTGACAGGCTTAACATGAGCACTGTAAGTTTTCCCAACATTCCTATCCTCTTAGCTGGAGACTTCAACTACCCCACTATTGTGTCGAACACTCAAACTTTCTCGCGGCTGCTCTGTGCAAAGCTTCGTTAAATAAATGCCAAGGATACGTTCATCAACGACACTTTGCCTGCTATGATCATTGGCAATCTTAAACAATTTTGGAACGTGAGAACGAAGAATGACACTACGACATTACTACTTACATCTTTTGATGGTGGTGCCTTGCCGTCAAACGAATTTGATTCTATTCTCAACAATGCTTTTGCGGCGGCCTCTCTAACCATGTTTCTTCTAATAATTACGACTACCATGTTTTGGATGCTTCTCTCATGGACGCAGTTCTATTGGACGCATCAGACATTCAGAGCACGATAGAAAATCGTAAAATGTCCTCTTCCTCTGGCACTGACAACATTATTCTAAATTCTCGATTATTACAAAGTTTTAGTGTTCCACAATCCTTAATAATTTGTTGAACAGTCCTTGAAACAGGTTGTATTCCCAATGATTGGGAAGCTGGGAGGGTGATTCCTCTGCGCTAGTCTGGAAATAGACAATGCACTGACAACTTTTGTCGTATTTCCCTCACTAGTACACCGTGTAAAATCATGGACCACGTCGTGTACTCTCATCTCGTCCCTTTTTTAGAATCGAATTCCTTTTTCAGCATAGCGCAGCACATGTTCTGCAAGTCGTTTTCAAAGTCTAGCATGGACTTCTATTGTTTTGAAATTCAGGAATCTTAACATTTACCCCAATATACTTGCATAGTTGTTTAGCTTTTTTTCAAACCGTTCACAATTCTTGAGAGCGAGGAACTTCGATTCACAGCGTTTACCTGTTTGTTCTGGCGTACCGTTACCTGTCCATTCGTGCCTTTACCTGTCCGTTCTGGCGTACCGGTTATTATTAAATGCGAAGCATTTCTTAGCGAACCTTTGGCACTTTGAGCGTTTCTATCTACGTATATATCTATCTATCTATCTATCTATCTATCTATCTATCTAGCCGCCTACGTCTGAGTGCTCTCATGATCGCCTCCTTATATGGGTGTAGACCGAAATTGGCATGGGAGGGCAACAGGATTTGACGAATATGATTGTCGGGTCATGACATCAATAACGTGAAAATCCTGTCGCGTACGTCCTCAAACCCTTTCCACTAGACACGTGTGGCGCATACCCGTTTACCACGGGCCGCGGTGTACAGGTATGCGCCACAGGTGATTGACAGTTTATATCTACCCAGGAACGGCAAGAACAGACATTGGTAACCTAAATGCTAGAGCGTTAAGGAAAACCAACGTAGGCAGCGTTGACTCGACGAATAGAATGAAGGAAAATTAGGATCCCAGCAGGAATCGAACCCAAGCATTCTGCGTGGCAATCAGGTATTCTACCACTGAGCCACCCCAGGTGTATAAAGTTGTTTGGAAAAACAGCCTACGCAGGCGTAGAACGGTACAACGCCAATTGTGGTTGCGATGCTTGCTATCTAATTTTACAAGAAAGCAATAAACACTACATGATACTCCTACGATGTGTACTCCTACGATACAGGCGTCGTATCAGATTAACGTCTGTGGTTCCAGTGCTGGCTCCGCTTTTATGGCAGTCTAATAAACATTACGTTTGTATTCCTATGATTGAGCAAGCTATATTGAAGCTGTCGTGTTCTTCTCCCTTTGTCCCCGTTGTAAGTGCGCGCTATCCTGTGACGATTAATACATACCAACACGCCCAGCTTTCTGCTTTGCTACATTGAAGCATTGCTCGACCTCGGAGGAATACATTAACGAAAGTTACATATATATCCACATCACCGCACCGTAAAGTGCACTTCGTCCGCCAGAACGACGCAGTGTCCTCTTCATTTCTTATAAGGCTGGGCGATGGCCTCATGCTGAGCCATATTCATTGGCAGCCACATTGTAGACTAGTCTACGTAGGCCGCATACGCCCAGGTAGTCTACGAATACGACAAGCACCATCCACTGATGCACTATCCTACGTAGCGCTATCCAGGCCGTAGTAGTCTACGTAGCACTATCGAGGCCGACCAGCCTCGACGGCCTATACCTCACTAACGCGAAGGGTGGCGGCAGGTTCCCACATGTCGCCGGCTCCATCGACAAACAATTTGTCGACAAAATATAATTTATACAAATCTTTAACGTCATTTTGTAAGGTGTCGCTCAGGAAAAAAAACTACACCACAGTCACCTTCCCGCCGCATGCTTCGCATAACATCGACTCCCATGGTACGTGGGATCTGCCGAATTTTTCTTCCTCAATCTTTTCGCTGATGATTGTTTTATTTACCGCGAAATCAACGACAATAATGACGTCAATTGCTTTCTATCTCACACTAAAAAATTCTGGATTGGTGTAACCTTTGGCACATGAAACTTTATATTAAGAAGTGAAAGCCCATGGGCATTTATCGTAATTCAAATGTACCTCATACTTACCGCATTAACAATGTTTAACTTGAAACTTTGTTCTCTTAAAGTACCTGCGTGCTCACCCTTCTTCTAACCTCTGCTGCAAAACTCACATTCATTATATCAAAAATAACGCCACACGCATGCTTGAATATCTACGCTGGAATTTTTCTCATTCATCCAGTTCAATAAAATGTTTGCTTTATAAAATACAGGTTCACTAGAAATTAGAGTACTGTGTATGTGTCTGGAACTCTGGCCATGAATTATTCATTTCAGATTCATTTCCGATGAAGCCGGTATAGGGTCTTTTTGCAAAGCAGTTAGCAAAATGTTTTTACTTCGGGAGCTCCGAATGTGCAATTATGTGTCTACGTTCTTGTATTTTTTTTATTTTATCAAATAAATCAAATCAAAATCAAATATGGCCACTACCCTCTGTAATGCGCTCTGTCCCCGCCGGTAGAATAAATAACCAAATAAATTGCTATCACTTTACAAGTGTTTGAATGAACTGTGTTGTGAGCTGAACGTCCCTTCTTTTCCTGCGTTTTTCGCCCACAAAGCTCTCACATGTTCTTAGTTTTTAGGCCTGTGAAACTTCTGAATGTATTTCATACTGTATACTCACACCACCGAGCGTTCAATATGTACAAGTCGTCCCACTGTTGAGTGCCTTCGAAAGCATCGGTGTTAGTGTCGTAGAAGAGGTCACACAGAAGGGCCGTAATCTTGTCTTGAGGAGCGCTGGTAAGTGCGTTTCCCAGAAGACACTGCAAGTAAGATGTGTGGAAACATTGTTACCGTGACACCAGAAAAAATTTAGTTCTCCGATAGAAACGATGTTGACAGCAATTGTTTTGCTATTTGTTAATTTTCATTGCAATTCTTGTTAGACTACGTTTGTTTTACATCTGATCAGGCTGATGCGGTACGATACAGACTACGTGCAATTGCTTCCTGGGAAAGAAAAAGAGATAATTTAAGCAATACCACACAAAGAACCTAAACAAAAGACACCCTAAGCAAAAAAAAAAAAGAAATTTGCAACGAAATTGATATTGATGACCATATTTCTTTCAATAATGAAGCAATGTCGTGTTCAGGAACTGGGCAGGAACCTGATGGCTTTGCAATAAAATTACATTAATTGAAAAAAATACAATCGATACTTTTTTTCCATAATGCGCTATCAGCTAGACTGCGTTGCGTATAATAACATACACCAAATATGAGAATAACAACCACGGCAATGTCAAACAACCACAGACAGCTAATGTCAGAATCTTTACTTTGTTTGTAGTATTTAGGTACGTCGCACCACACTAAATGTCATGTAGGTTTTTATCCGACATTGATTAATTTGTATCTGCCTTAAGAACGACAGTATGTAAAGCCACTTCCAGTGCGCTATACACAAGCAATAAAATTAACTATAAAAATTACTAAAATTACCGAAATTCAAGACAGTAGTAATAATGCTATTATAGTTAGAACTAGAATAAATTTAAAAAATTACTCAAAATTGAACTCATTAGTAATAACTGCCGATTCCACCTAGAGAAACAAAATTGGTTAGGAAGCAGACCGCTGTGTATGCAAGCTGTACCACCAACTGGAATATTTGCGCTGTCATCATGATTCAGGCTATCAGTCCAAAAGCCGGAAACCGTGTAGGCCTAATTTAAGAAGGTTGCATTTTAAATGAACTCGTATAACATCGCCAATTATTCACTGTCTTCACTTACCCAAGCACGTTGCACTAGTGCATTGAACTATGATAACAATCCTGCTATAATCCATATTGCAACCTCAGGCAAGTCACCAGAAACATGCTTTGATCATACACGCCAGAATAAATAACAAGCGCGAAAAATTAGTACGGATTACTAGTACGGATTACTTACTCGGCCTTGTTTCATTTTACAATTTTTTCGTGTAATTTTTATGACGGTAAACATCTCACAGCAAGTGTACGAGTCCTAACTAGCCTCTTCGTTATTTACACTGCAAGAAATTGCGACCACCTCAATTTGGTTGACGCTCAACTAACTCCAGAAAAGCGAGCGTTCATGTGTTCTCCCTTAATCACAATGGCACACATCAACGCCAAAATTCGCAACTTTGATGTCACAACAATATAGCTATGACGCGCAGCGCCCTAGCAGTTCAGCCACGCGACAGAGAAAATACAATCGCAGGTTTAGCCCTATACTAAGTTTACGAGAGAGAGAGAAAGGAAGATGAAAAAGGAAGGCGGGGAGATTAACCAGATATTAGCATCTGGTTTGCTACCCAGCACTGGGGTGGGCAAATAGGAGGTCTAGAAGACAGAGGGTCTAGAATAGGGTCTAGAAGACAGAGCGAGAGGGGGAAAAAAGAGGAGAAAAAAACGCAGGTACACACACAGGATAAAAAACAACAAGACTAAGTTTACGTTTTCTCTGTCTGCTAATGCATGCACTTCAGGTATCATGAAAATCACCGAAAGTTTGAAGCTTCCGGAAACTTTCAAAAATGTGTTCATATGCGTCACAACAAACACCACTTGATTACGATTTTTCCTAGCAGTAGCATTCATCCGAACTGTGTTAGTAATTACAACGCACACTCCCAACAGGTAACGCCAGCCATCAATCCAACATTATTCACAGCAGATGTACCGTACCAGATCTAAGGATGCCTCTGAGCTGTATTCTATAAATTGTGGTGTATTTGTTGTGACCTGTATGGTCTGACAACAGCCGCTCAAACAAACATAAAATAGCAGCCTATGTCGCTCGTGTGTGTGCGCCCAATGGGTGATGTGCCAACATAAAAGAGTCACAGTTGGCCGCAAAGGCGAAGCAATGAATGCGACAGCAACATATTGGAATGTCCTATAGAGAACGGCTAGCAGCTGGACACTTGCAGCGCGCTGCTCAAACACAAAGAAGGACGCACGAAAAGGACACGAAGGCATACACAGGACGAGCACGAACACGCAGGTATACAAAGGATGAGCGCGAATCAATATCTGTGACAGTCCGCGCTCGTCCTGCGTATACCTGTGTGTTCTTTTAGTGTATCATTCTTTGCGCTTGGGGAGCGGGTTGCCAATGTTGACTATGCACAACAAACTAGCCCGTAATTTGGCTCTGCTAGCAGCTCATTCTTTTCACAAGCACGGCTGCTGCAGCGAGCGAAGGCCCCGTAGGTCCAAGTACAGGGCGCGCATTTCAGCTTCGACAAAAGACGAGCGGGGCGACGAACTTTGAAGCCCATCCTTTTCGCGATCTGATGGGTGATACGGAGCAATAATCTGCCACGCTCAAGCACATCAGGGCTCCGCGTATCGCCAGTGGTAAGTCCTGTATATAAAGAGCTCGCCGTGAGTACGAGGGAGAAAATATGCAGCGTGGCGGAGTTGTTCAACGCGTCGCCGTGAGGAGCGAGACGTCACATGTTCAAATTTCCGGTCGGGCGCATTGAGACAATGTGCTTCTGCGCAATTTTAGTTTGTGGACATGTGATATATATATATATATATATATATATATATATACCATAGAAGGGCACTGCGATGCTCTCGGCTAAATGCTGTCGAGAGTGTCCATACAATTGATATCGTAATAAGTGTTCGCACTAAGGAACTTACGCAGGTCTGCTGCTTCGTCCGCCTCTATTGCCTTGGCGAGCTGGGAGACAACGTCGGCGTACGCCGCCAAGGCTTCGTCAGGTTTGTTAAAGGCTTTCAAGGCTCCATATATGCACTATAATATTCCACACAATGTATTTTTATCACTTTCAACCAAAGTAATATTGTTACACAGCCGGCACAAGAACGCGCTGGAAAGGCGATGCAAACGACTAATGCAATAGCGCTCTTGTTGTTGCTATTCCGCCATCTTGGCTGCAGCTGTTTGTAGCCCTCCCTGTATATTACGTAAACATATGTGTCTTCCTTTTATGCTCCCACTCCCGTGGCATTTGGTGGTGGTGCGGGGTAACAGGAGATAACCGAGCTGCGCAGCGGCCGACTCTTGAATTTTTCCACGATGGCAGACGAGAGTTCCGCTTCCGCCTAGGCGAGCGCTACAACGGTTGTCCTTCATCGGGTAAAAGCTCCTGGCATGTCCTGCAGGACTGGCAATGTCGACATCGAAGACTGTTTGCCCTTGTATGAACGTATAAGTAATAACTACCGCAGGGACGACACGCTCATGTTGGCGAACATCCTATTCCACCTTAAAGGGACAGCGAAAGTGTATTTCGTGAATCACGAAGAATGAATCTGAAGCTGGGATGCGTGCAAGAAAAAAGATGCGTGGCCTTTTCGGCATGTCTGCGGGTAGAAACAGCTGCAGCAGAGATGGCGGATCAGCAACAACATGAGCGCCATTGCATTCGTCCTCTTCATTGAATTTCTGGTGCATTCTTGTTCCTGCCGTATAACGATATCGATCATCTTTTGAGGTGTACCTGGCTGACGCGTCGCATTCGCGTGTTCTCTTGCGACCCGCAACCGTAAATAACATCACCGTCTGTGTACCAACCTATGAAATCGTCACACCGATGCTACTATTGCTATCAGAACGCGCAAAATATTTCACCATGGAAAACACGTGTCCAAAACGAAACAGCATCCTCCAAAAACGTAACGTCAAACAAATAAGGTGTCAGAGCTAAAGCAAAAGATCCTAAGCAATTCTGTCAATTAGGATTTCTGATTATGGCTGCTACTAGTTTCTTGCGAATTCGTAACAGAGATAAAGTGAATAGCGAATTAGGTTCCATCTATGACTGCGTCTGAACTGCTCCAATAAAGATTACACTTGCAGCCGGTATCGGAAGTTGGTTATGAAAAGATAAGAGATCGAAACCGGCTCCACCCCAAGTGGAAGCTACACGAAGTGAGGAAGATTCATTCGCCTGTGTTTCCCTTGCCTCTATGTGTTATCTTGCGTCTATGTGCATGTCTCTTCCTCTCGTGAAGATTACTGATATTTTATATCCTTTTTTGTTCTTTTCTTGTGGTTATCTGATCTGTTTTGCGATTATATAGTTTCTGTTATACTCTCTATCTACTGCTTGCTGCTCGGAGCGTGATGCGCCTGACTCTCGGCGCTGGCGTTTCTCTGTAGATTCGCTGGTCGGACAGACAAATTAGCCCTTCAGCCACGCTTGCGTTCATGGGCAAACGCGCGCTGGCGATCACAACGAACACAAAGCTTGCTCGATTTACGTGTATCGAACGTGGAATCTGCGCGACCCAACCCGAGACATGAGCCTACATAACAACAATGCTAGACATGAGACGAGGACTGGGCGGTCCCTTAAGCTGCTCCGCAGTTGTAATTGGTCAATGAGGAAGCGAGTGTTAATATACGTAAGTGGTCACATGCACAGCTTGAGTAAACTGGCAGCGGTTGCAGTGTGTTAATAAGTGGCTGGCCAGACATGAAATAGGAACGCTATGAGAGGAGTTGTAGGGGACCACCACACTTTGATGTGTGCGTTTCATTACAGCACATACTTAAAGTAAATAAAGTAGCGCTCACGGTATCTGGTGTTTAGGTAGGTAATGTTGAAATACTTACTTTTACGAAGCCATCAACAGAGTCAAATAGGTACTGCAAAGTTATCAAAATAAGGCAGTTCATCAATTATTTTGTAAATAACAGGCTAAAAACACTTGCTTGTTTTTATCATTTCCTCTTTTAAGGAACCGCATGATTTCTCGAAGTAGTTCTCGGTCGGCCAGTGAAATCAGATGGTGGAGATATATTCCAACTGTAACCAGCAAACGATATTGTGATATACGACATTGATACAAAGAAGTGCAACCGCATGAGAGAAACGAAGCCAACATAAAAATCGAAAGAATGTGAGATAAAAATGGATAACCTTCTAGCATGATAACGACAATGCTGGGCGAATGTGGATGTGCTGATTGCGTTGCGGGAGAGGCTTTGTTGGCCCCGTCCCTCAAGCTCACCCAGCCTCCTTGGCTCTGAAACTCCTATGTACCGTATTAAAGATCGTTTTTTTTGTTAAAGAACATATCTTTGACCGGCGTGCGATGAAATAACTTGGATGGGTGAGAGGACGAGTATAGAGTGAGAGAAAGAGAGAAACAGAGGGACAAAGCTATAGAAAGAAAGAGAAAGAAATAGAAGTAACGAAGGGATAGAAAGAGAAAAAGGATAGAAAGACAGATAAATATATTCAGAAAGAGAACAAGAGATAGAAGGATACACATAAAAGAGATATAAAAAAACAGAAAATAGACAGAAAGAGAAAGAAACAAGGAAAGAGGCAGAACGAAATCAAGACAAAGAGATACGAAGAGGAAGCGAGAAATACAGACAGGAAGACAAACAACGGAAAGAAAGTGAAAAAAGATAGAAAGAGAGGTAATGAAATAGAGAAATAAATAAATCCAAAGAAACAGAGACAAGAAAGAGTTAGGAAAAAATGCGGTACGTTTGCACTAAGTTGCTCAAAGCTTGGCACAGCGAGGCTTGTTGATCCTCAGCTCGTCGTGCTGCAGCACAGGGAATCACAACGCCGGCGGCGATTGGATCCAGCGTGCTTGGCCGAAGAAGAGGCAGCCAAGAGCGCAAAGCTTGAAAGGGCGTATGCTTGGGCTTGTTGGGAATTCTTGCTTCACTTTACTTAGCGCACGAACGAACAAGGACGAAAAGCGACGCGGACACAGCGATGACTTCGAACATATGCTTTATTTCCTACTCTGCTAAAAAAAATATATATAATATATATATATATATATATATATATATATATATATATATATATATATATATATATATATAGTTCAAAAAAATCAAGCACGTAGGAAAAATTCTTCTGTAAAGGACTGACGTTTCGGCCGCGGGACCGACGAAGGCCGGCCCCGCGGCCGAAAGGTCAGTCCTTTACAGAAGAATTTTTCCTACGTGCTTGCTTTTTTTGAACTTTTACTTCCGGGTCCTTTGTTAGCACTTCATTGTTTATATATATATATATATATATACACAACAGAAAGCAACGCACGCGAGTGTAATTGTACAGGAAGAATACATGCAAAAAAAATACAAAGATGCATATGCGAAGCCTGTCACTCTGAATATGTTCAAATTGCCGTCGCTGACATCTCCAAGGCTTCCCGCGTCGCTCGTGTACTCGCATCGGCCAAAACGTTCCTTTCCCTAACCGGTGAGCCTGTGTCGGCCGATACTGACTTTGCTAAACGCTTAATTATTCAGAAACTATTGTTACTACTTCTTTCTGTTTCTGTGTTTGCATTGTTTTCCCTTCGTGTGTGTGCTTATCTTCCATGTTATTATAAAGCGTCGTTCGAAACCTGGAAGCAGCCTCGTCCATTGGTGGGACCGTCCGCCCTTCCAACCATTATGTCCTAAGAAACGAACCGTTTCCCATCACAAAGGTACAGTAGACCTAAAATATCAAGTTCGAGCTGTGGCCTCCACTTCGTAGCTTGGTATGCATCAGTTTATTTTTGGCGATGTATTACCTCCCTCACGTGGACGCTAATTTATCTCTAGGCGAGCACCCTGTCGCAGCACCCTGCATCCTGCGACATAGACAGCACTTCGACGTATTCAGCGCGCCCCCAAGCGTGAATGACAATGCGATAATTATGGTCACGTCGAAGATCTCAGTGGCATCGTGGTGAAGACTGGCGGCAACGCCTTGCAACGCCTGCACTTCGATTGTCTTGGTTGGTTCATCTGAAATCCCGCTTATACACCACGCTGCTTCGAGTGATTTGTCGTGTGCTCGTCATTGCATGATAATTCTGAGCGACGATCTCAACTGCAATTCGTGCCAGCATGTCGCGAAAAATTATCCGCTGCTTACGACACTGCCGTTTGAAGTACCGCAACGAGGAATGTCGTTGTAGCTGACAGCTCCAAGGATCGTTTAGAGGCTACCGCCCACTGACCAGAGGGAGCTGCGTTGCTCGAACTGGCCTGTCCCAAGTTCGCTGACACTGGCCGTTAGAGGCACGCAGAAAACAGACGCGCACACGCGTCCCCCTTGTAGCCCGGTTACAATCCGCCCTCTCATGCAGGAAGGATACGAGCGCATCGCGTTCCATTTTGACCGTACCCGTCTCAATATTGCTTTTTAGATGCGAAGCAGCTTTTCCTCGGGGCTGTGTCCGTCCTTCCCTCACGCGTCCGCTCCCCACTGCGCATGCGCCAACACTCCCTCCTCTCCTCGCGTGAGCGCGAGGAGGTGGGCTGTAGGAGGTGGCCAGAGCTTTTCAATCATACCAGTTGAGAAACTGAGTTCCGAAACCCGAACATATCATTGGCCGATTCTGCGGGAGTGAGCAGATTATCGCGCCTTCTGGGAGCGGCGATGCAAAAGACTAAAATGCCACTGCGCCACCCCCTGCGAGCCTCGCGAATGCCGCACGCAGCGCTGGCGTCGTTGCGAGCGTTTATTGGTTTATTTTTTGGTCAACATATAACGCGACAATCAGCACACTACCGCAATTCTGGCCAATGACGTGTCCGTATTTGGATACATGGAGCCTATGGGGAGTTTCGCAACTAATATGATTGAAGAACTCTTGGAGGTGGCGTGAGCGCTGCCTCCGCTTTGTTTCTCCTCTGCCGTTGCTCCCTCTCCGCCACAGCTGTGCGCTCGTATATAATGCGGCGCTCGCTCGCTTCCGTTGCACTCTCCTTCGTAAGGGGGTCGTGGACGCTGGCGAAGCTGAACGTAAACGGCGACGCCAGCAAGCGAATCTCGAAGCTGCGAGGCAACGCGTAGCCGAAGCGCAACGGAAACATCGAGCTGAGGGGGGGAAGGGGCTTACATAAACGGTACACAACGTATACACAACTCCACACACAAATGAAACACACGGAAACATACAAATGAAACGACAATGGAAACAAGTGAACACCCAGCGCACCTTCGCATCCCCACATGGTTTTCTTTAGTGGGAGATGGTATAATTTTTTATGCGTTGTGGCGCTGCAGTCACACTGGATAACTCGACTGCACGTATGGCTCTGAAAGCTTCGAGTTAAGACTTCACATGCAATTTACGTCTCCTGTCCACGCGTCTCCGCGACGCATTCAACGTTTGCCTAGCGCAACCACAAGACTGTGCTGTTCTGAGGAAGCTGATGATGTAATGGGCGAGACGCGCCAACACGGACATCTTATTTCGAGGGCAAATCGCCTACGAATGGATCCACGGGGCTTTCAGCCGCCCGCGACATCGACAATACTGTGACGTGTACAGTGTGCGCGATTCCATCCTGGACGTCGATGCGCTAGTAGCGATAAGATCGACGATCCGAGCGTTCTTATCGTGACGCCGACTGTCGCCGACGCCTGGAAACAATATCATTCCCGGTGGCTCTCCTCCGTCTTCATGACTGATCTTCATCACGGTGCTTTGAATGATTTCATCAATTTACAAGACGAAAACCACCATGAAAAGAGGGGCGAAACAAAATAGCATAATTTGACGTGTGCTCGTCAGTCAGCATGTCGGGGTAACGTTGTGAGCTGCAATTGTGTTGTTGGAAGCGCGGAAAAAGTGCCGATAGTGTGTCACTTGATTACACGTTCGGTATGCGCCAACACGACTACACGCTATCAAAGCGGAATAGTGTATAGATTAATATCATCGCTAATAAGTATCACGAAGCTAGCTTAAATAGTGAATTTTAGTTCGTCCATGGACTTCTTTGTGTTAGCGTAATACCGGATTACATCAGCCGTAAGCGTGAGAGGCCGGATAGGTGGGGCCACCTGGCGGCGCAAAGAAGAATCGAGCGGGCGCAGAATAGGTTTTGTAGAAATTAAGGTAATCTACTTCCTGCGCTGGTGTACATTCGTAATTCCGATATTACGTAAATCCTTGCATATACCGAAGTGCCGTGCACGTTAAAATTCTTTAGTATAGCTAATTGAAACATTCCAGCGATCATGGCCTTAGCGTGGGTCCCTGGGCACCACCTCTTCGTTGCTTGGAACCGCGTCCATTTTTGAATCGCTGTTTTGCAAACAGTCCAAGCGACAATGATTCGCGACGTCTCGAATCACAGCGATTAGAAGTTCTAGGATGTTGTTTTCATCACTTGACACTTTTGACCAAGACGATAGCGATGCTGGTGGCAATGATATGACTGCACGTGTGGGCTAGGCAGACGAAACGTCAGCTGAGCCTCGGGACACTCCTTTTTGTGATGAAGTGATCAGCTGGGACGCGGTATAGAGGTGACTGCGAGGAAGCGCTATCAGCGCCACAAATTAGCGGGCTTGCCGCCTCTTTTAGATGCGAAGCAGCTTTTTCTCGGGGCTGTGTCTTTCCTTCCATCGGCCACCGTTCGCTCGGAAACCACATGTGCTGGCCCGAGCTTGTGCGTTCGGGTCTGTGTAAGAAGCTGGGTAAGACGCTGTGGCCTCTCCCCCATACACTCTCTCAGCAATCTCGTGATGGACTCAAGGAGCGACATTCTGCAGACTCCACTTGCAGCGCGCGTTAACATCGGGCAAGGTGCCCGTGATGAACGGAACTTTAAGTCGGCCCATGCGCTGCTTCGCATCCCCACATGGTTACCTTTAGCGGGAAATGGTGTAATTTTTTCAATGTTGCTAGATACTCGTTGTAGCGAGAGAGAGAGAGAGAGAGACGTGAAGACGTGACGGTGGCCGACGTGGCCGTGCCGAAATCTCGCCACTTTATTCGGGAGGCTAACTGCCCTAGCGACGGCGGCTACAAGCGCTTCTGAGCGCCAGGAGCCACACCTCGTTATCCACCGCTCGCGCCTGGAGCTCTGCATGAGCTGCGCGAGAGGCGCGGCGCGTTCGTGGTAAAACGATGATGATGATGATTGTGAGAAATGATGACGCCGCTACACTCTTCAATAAAACAGACAGTTATTCGTCCCTCAGTTGTATTTTAGGTCACGAGTAGTTAAAGACCCGTATTCAGGGGTCTTTAACTACTCGTGGATGCAAAAATTTTGCATGTGCAAATGTGATGTCAGTGCTCCTTTAAACCAAGTTGGTCCTTTCTTGTTTTAAGTACGCAAATTCGGGTGCTTGGCAGGCAGGTGTACCGCCAGAATTTCGATAGGAGAACGTGCCTGCTGCGCCAAGCTTTAACTGATACTGCCGCACACCAATCTTTACATTGCACGCCAACGCGGGGCCCCGATTGAAAAGGCGCGCTCTCACGTCACCAAAACTAGGAAGCAAGTGATCTTATGACGCCTCATCATGGTACGGCGCTAGTTTCATATGATATTAGGCGAGCATTCTGAGGCATTTCGAAAGACGCGAAAATTCTTCAAAATCAATGAAGAAAGCCATATTTGCACGATGCGTTAGGACATTTCCTATTGGACGTTGAAATCATCGGACGTAAAGCTGCCAATTGAATAACAGAAGTCGCAAAAAAAATTTCGCTCTTACTGCTCAATTAATAGAAAGAGATGGTACTTGCCTTGGAGGCATCGCATGGCCAATGGACTTTATCGCACTATATATGTAAAAAAAAGAAAAAAATATGTCTTGCATTAGATCACTTGTCGTTACGGCATGGAGGATGAAAACAGCATTCACAATAAACAACTTGGCAAATTGGTAACAATTAAGGCTTATATTGAAAGAGAAAATGTAAAAACAAGGATGGCTGTTGATTCCTGTTTCATAGGAATCATTCATACGATGACAGTCTTATGGCTGGATCAGCCCCTCCTCCATTTTTAACACGGAAGTGTTTTATGCCGGTGTCCACCAAGACTTTCATGGCGTATTTCCGTCGCAGAAATGGGTCAGCGAAATGAACGCCATCAAATGGCAAAGAAAGAAATTGGCCGCATGTCTGCGTACTTCGCTGCAAATGTCGTCGAAAGACGATAGTCTTCTGCCGGTCGTACTACATGAGTCCTCCTCCTCCATGTTGAATCGGCACATCTGGCTCATAGCGTTGCATTTGCAGCGCAGCCCAAAAAACAGTAGCATTTTTCGCGCAGCGTAAGAAACATTTGGGTCTTTTGAATTACGTATCTATGTATTTTCTGGAACAATCTTGGCAGAGAACAGCGCTTTGCGATAGGTGGAGAGACACTGGAAGTTGTAAAGGAGTACGTCTACTTAGCACAGGTAGTAACCGCGGAGCCGAACCATGAGAGTGAAATAACTAGAAGAATAAGAATGGGATGGGGCTCATTCGGCAAGCATTCTCAAATCATGAATGGTAATCTACCACTATCCCTCAAGAGAAAGGTATATAACAGCTGCATCTTACCGGTACTTACCTACGGAGCAGAAACCTGGAGAGTTACAAAGAGGGTTCAACTTAAATTGAGGATGACGCAGCGAGCGATGGAAAGGAAAATGATAGGTGTAACCTTAAGAGACAAGAAGAGAGCAGAGTGGGTCAGGGAACAAACGGGGGTTAAGGACATCATAGTTGAAATCAAGAAGAATAAATGGATATGGGCCGGGCACATAGAACGTCGGCAGGATAACCGGTGGTCATTAAGGGTAACTGACTGGATTCCAAGAGATGGTAAACGCGTGAGGGGGAGACAGAAAATTAGGTGGGTAGATGAGATTAAGAAGTTTGTAGGTATTACGTGGTAGCAGAAACCACAGGACCGGGTTGATTGGCGGAACATGGGAGAGGCCTTTGCCCTGCAGTGGGCGTAGACAGGCTGATGATGATGATGGATGATGATGGTATTTTCTAGTGAAGCAACACACCACCACCGTAATACTTACGTATGGATGTTGCGCCTCAGATATGCGTAACTTTTGCTTTTTGATCGACAATGTCAACAATTATGAACGGCGCTACCAGTTCAAGACGACTGGGCGTTCAGCAAGTGGTTCAACTTTGGCCGGCTGGCTGAATCGGGTGACAGACAGACAAACAGAAAGACAGACAGACCGAAATTTCTGCGTTTAGGTTCCCCAAGAAAGACTATCATCTTTAAAAGAACTATAAGAAAAAAGCCGGCAGATCCCACGCATTGTGGGAATCGATGTAATGCGAAGCAGCCAGCAAAGAGCTGCATACATCGTCTTGTATGTCATTGAGGAAAATGCGTGTCATGGTTTTCATGTTAACCCCTATTATTTATGTTCGTCACACAGTAACGTCGCGCAATACCAACTTCGGGGTCGATCAAGCTAGAGAAACTGCCGCCAGCGCACCATGAGCGTGGCAGGTAAGTCATGCTGTACATGACATGTCTGTCATGACTTTCCTGTTAACTCCAGTTATTTATGTTCGTCACACAGTCACGTCGCAAGATACCAATTTCGGTGTATATCAAGCTAGAGAAACAGCAGCGAGCGCACCATGAGCGTGGCACGTATATCATGGTGTACATGACATGCGTGTTAACTCCTGTTATTTATATTCGTCACACAGTCACGTCGGAAGAGACCAATTTTGGTGTATATCCAGCTAGCGAAACGGCCGCCAGCGCACCATGAGCGTGGCACGTAAGCCATGCTGTACATGACATGCGTGTCATGATTTTCATGTTAACTCCTGTTATTGATGTTCGTCACATAGTCACGTCGCAAGATACCAATTTCGGGGTAGATCAAGCTAGCGAAAAGTCGCCAGCGCTCCATGAGCGTGGCACGTAAGTCATGCTGTACATGACATGCGTGTCATTTTCATGTTAACTCGTGTTATTTATATTCGTTACACAGTCACATCACAAGATACCAATTTTGGTGTATATCAATCTAGCGAAACGGCCGCCACTGCCCCATGAGCGTGGCACGTAAGTGATGCTGTACATGACATGCGTGTCATGATTTTCATGTTAACTCGTGTTATTTATGTTCGTTACACAGTCACGTCACAAGATACCAATTTTGGTGTATATAAAGCTAGCGAAACGGCCGCCAGCGCCCCATGAGCGTGGCACGTAAGTCATGCTGTACAATGACATGCGTGTCATGATTTCCATGTTAACTCATGTTTTTATGTTTGTCACAGTCACGTCGCGCAATACCAATTTCGGGGTAGATCAAGCTAGCGAAAAGGCCGCCAGCGCTCCATGAGCGTAGCACGTAAGTCATGCTGTACATGACATGCGTGTCATGATTTTCATGTTAACTCGTGTTATTTATGTTCGTTACACAGCCACGTCACAAGATACCATTTTTGGTGTATTTAAATCTAGCGAAACGGCCGCCAGCGCCTCATGAGCGTGGCACGTAAGTCATGCTGTACATGACATGCGTGTCATGATTTTCATGTTAACTCGTGTTATTTATGTTCGTTACACAGCCACGTCACAAGATACCATTTTTGGTGTATATAAATCTAGCGAAACGGCCGCCAGCGCCTCATGAGCGTGGCACGTAAGTCATGCTGTACATGATATGCGTGTCATGATTTTCATGTTAGCTCGTGTTATCAGGGTTGCCACTGACTTTCGAGTAAATGTCGCCAAACGACGAGCAAAAAGTCGCCAAAAGTCGCCATTTTTTTACAAAGTTCGCCAAAAAAGTAGCCATTCTAGATATGTGCGGCATACCCAGTAATAAACATTTCCACTTAGGTATAGCCCCGTAGAATACAGTACCATCCAAGACCCTTAAATTACATTGACGCTTCTCGATGCCAGTCGTATCGCCCGCTTCACGATGGGAGTGCATGATGCTGCTTCTCCGACTAGCCGCAAGATGTGCGTGGTGGCGCAAGGGTGAATGAACGAAACGCTCATGATATCCTTCCATCCCTGTCCTCTCGTTTCAAAGCTAAAAGTGTGGTATAAACCTTGGGCGAAAACCGTGAAAGGATTATTTGTAGACAGCTTTACGTACCCTTATGTGAATTAAAAGGATTAAAAGGTTTATTGAAGGTAACGCGACAGAATTCTTACAGGAACCGATCATTAGTGAGTCTTACACCTTTTCATTGTGAACTAATATGATACCAGACATCACCGACCCTTTCTTATAGTTACTTATATCTACACGCGTCAATCCGATTCGTTATTGCTGTATAACAATGTAAAATGTTATATAGCAATTGTTTTTATTGCACACGCTCACCGAGAACAGCGAAAATTGCCTCAATAAATAATTTTTATTGCAGAAAGAGCCGCGTATCCGCCTCTCTTCGCTATTCCAAAACAGTCTTTGCGAGCTGAACTGGGGGTACTGAACAGTGAATAAGTCGCCAAGCTATTCAGAGCAGTTGGAGCTTTGGCGGAACAAATGATCGGAACACGCGGCCAACCCGTCGTCTTGCCCATTCAGATGCGAAACTTCAGATAAGCTTAAAGCACCTAAAGCCATAAACCTGTAGTCAATCACTGCCCTCTCGCGGTTTGCAAGGCAGTCCGCTGACTTACATTTTGCTAGAATGTCGCTGGGGGACGTTCCAGTACCTCCTGCATCTAGATGGCATCCCGAACTAAGGATCCCACTCACTGATGTTATTTTCAAAGAACATCAAATAAACGTTTTATTATCTCTCTAGATGAATTGAGGAGCTACACACGAGTTACAGGACGGACATACCGAATGACGCGTAATGTGCACATTCTACTCGTGGGTCTAAAACCAAGAAAAATACTGAGAATGTCCGCTCATTCGTTGGGAAGACACTGAACTTAGGATTCAAATCTAGGTGGAGACCTAAGCCAAAAATCGCCAAAAATTCGCCATGTCGCCATTCATAATTTTAGTTCGCCACGGTCCTCTCAAATTCGCCAATTTGGCGAAAAGTAGCCACCATTGGCAACCCTGCGTGTTATTTATGTTCGTCACACAGTGACGTCGCAAGATACCAATTTTGGTGCATATCAAGCTAGCGAAACGGCCGCCAGCGCAGCACGAGCGTAACATGTAAATCATGCTGTACATGACATGCGTGTCATGTTTCTCATGTTATGACTTGTCATTTATGTTCGTCATACAGTCATGTTACGCCATACCAATTTTGGTGCACATTCGATTAACGAAGCGACCAGGAGAGCACAAAGTCGTAGGCGGCTAGATAGATAGATAGATACGCTCAAAGTCGCAGAAGTTCGCTAAGAAATGCTTCGCATTTAAAAGTCCCGTTGACAGGAGTTGAACCTATGACCTCTCGGTCTGCGACGATAGCTGGCGGGCGTTTAGCCCACTGAGCTACCGCCAAACGCATAACGGAGGCTGCATGAACGCGCCGTTCATCTTTCACACTTTCCTCTATAGTGAACTAGAACCGATTGGTTCTAGTTCACTATACTTTCCTCTCACAGTGCTCTTGGATGGATGGATGGATGGATGGATGGATGGATGGATGGATGGATGGAGACACGCATCTGCAACGCAGCGAGCTTAGAGCGTCGGCTCTAAGAGAGGAAAGGGGGGGGGGGACAAGAGCACGCATCTGCAACGCAGTGTAAATCCCCTTCATTTCGAAAGTAGCGACACTCTCCTCCGCGCGCGCGTTTTCCTCGTGAATTCTCTTCGGATTTCTCCGCTGGCCTGGCCGGCGCGGTGCGCACGGCACGCTGAATCCTCCACAGCCTCGCCGCAGCCGCATTAGAATCACTGCGCGCGCTTGTTTATTCGGCCCTTTGGAGCTATAAATGAGAATCTGTCGCTTAAAGGGATACTAAAGGCAAATAACAATTTATTTCAGAGTGAAAGCTCAATGTATGACAACGGCTAAAACGGCAATATTATCAACATCAGTGCCCTACTTACCGAGAAATTAAGTTAAATGTATCACACGATGAGCGCCACGAGCGCCACATTTTCAAAATGATCCCGATGACGTATGATAGTCTGCCCACAAATAATCACTAGTAATCAAACTAGCAGCAATAAAAAAAGAAGCTGCCGTGCATAAAGAGACGTAATAAAATGCTGTTTGTCCGTTTCTGTTTGGCTCATGGAAAAAAGAACCTCTTTGGCTTTGCCATGGGGAACGGCGCGCGTGGTTCAAATGTTCCGTTTTCGCCGAACTCCGCTTCGCCCGGCGCCCTGCTTTGCTCACGCGGTCACGTCTCAGTGGCAGTTTAGGTATCGCGTACTGCCACTTGTGCTTTGCACGCTCATGAAAGTCGCTCTGACAGAAAGTTCTACAAAATGGCGCATGCATGTGATGTTGCCGGATGCCCGAATGGTGCACGCCGCCGCGCAGTAAAGGCGGGCAACGTTGGGCACGGCTGCAGTGACGTGTGAAAGACTGATTTCAGGCTTAGCAGAGACTTTGTCTGGGCAAGTTGGTGCGACGATAGCTGGCGGGCGTTTCGTGTGATTTCAGGCGGGTGATTTGAAATCGTGTGATTTCAGGCGGGTGATTTGAAGTGCGCTAACGCGATGCGGACCATTGAAACGTGATTTTATTTCAAAATAAGCACTTCCTTGGCATAAAAGGAGCACGACGAGGTTTCTGGCCCGCTATTTCAACAATCAATGTCGACTTAATATTTGCCTTTAGTAGTCCCTTTAAAAACTGTTGTGACGAAAGTGGGCTTCCGATAGGACATAATTGACAAAAAGATATTTTTTAAGACGGTTCGATAAATACAGACGGATGCGTTTCGAAGAAAATTTGAGTATACCAACTGGCGGCAGAGCGGTTTATTTCTCCGTCGCCATAGGCGTATCCACCGCGGGGGCCAGGGGGGCGCTAGCCCCCCCACTGAGAAATGCTAGGGGGGCGGAGCCCCCCCACTTTCGACAGTATTATTGTCGGCTTCAGAGTGGAAATCTACCAAGTCAGGCAATGTTTTACTTGAACGCAGCAATATCGCAATTGTGTAATAAAATTTGTCCTACGATTCTGCTGTGACGACTGTCCTCCGTGTGTCATAACCACGTACGTATTGTAGGCTACCTGCGCTGCCTATTCCACGCTTGCGCGCCTTGGCGCTCGAGCGTTGTAGTTCTAGGCTATCACTCAGCAGGGGCTCTATAATATTACAGCAATCTCTCATGATTTTATTTTGTTCTGCCTGGCCTGATATTTAACTAATCGGCGACGCAAATATGGGCGGGAACCAGTAAACGCTTTATAGCCCGATCAATCGCTCTCCTTTTTCAGGAAATTAAGTTTCTTTCTTTGGAAACAAATAGCATCGTCCACTGCTCCATATCCAAGCTGCTGTTAGTTGATGAATGTGCAGTATTTTAGTTGTGCCTAGCCAGAACAGCTACAATAGATTCCCACTTTAGTCACCGGTTTGCCTGCTTCCCTTTGCTTATCATATGGTAGCCTGCAGCGATCGCGGCGGCTTGTAACAAGGCAGTGGACTCGAGCGCATCGAGAAGAGATCCATATCGATATTGAGATCCATATCGAAAAAAACCTCTCCGACGCACGCCTGGCTGTAGCACCGTGTTCCCCGCTCACGCTGTGAGAATTAACCGCCAGGCTAGAGGGAAGACACGACGTGCGTAGCGTTTCTCTTCGCGTTTCACGGCGCTTTGAAGGAGTGCATATCAACTATCAACGTTTATTATGTGCTTGTTGATGGCATATTTGCTTGAAATTCACACTATGTGGTGTCCAAGTACATGGTAAAAACTTCAGCTACCGCAAGGGTTAAATCATGATCATGGGCGTTAGTCGTCGGTACGGAGATGTGCCACTAGGCGTCAACCTGGTTACGTCACATCAAGAGGTGCTATATCTGCCAAACAACAGTAGACGTTGTACAAGCTCTCACTGACCAATGCACTATAAACAATTGACTACTTCCGTGACGACACGTTTCACTTTAGTGTTACACCGATTTCTATGACAGAGGCATCAGCCAACTTTTTTCAGCGCCATTCAGATGCGCCCGGTCCAACCGTCCACCTCTCCTATTGTCCTTTCCTACCTTCCCACGTCGGCTAGCGTTCGCGCCTCTTTGCGTTCCTTTGGGCGAGGGGGTGGAGGGAGAGTATTATTTACGTGGTCTCTCAGACGGAAGTCAGCTGGATGAGGCATTTTTTGTTCAGTTGTGTTTCTAACCGTGCAGCCGTACTTGCATCCTTCATGATCAGAGATATTGAATCACACCAGCTGCTACACTTCCCGTAGCCCCCCTCCCCCTTATCAAAATCCGAACTCGCCGTTGGCCGAAATCGCGTGGTTTACTGATTGTGGCCTCATCAATTGATTAAAACAAAACTAATGAACTCTTGTGACGACGCCGAGACTGCGTGCGGCGTTAACCAGCTTGCGAGAGTCGCGCGCAGGGCGGCGCCGCGGCGATGAAGTGTTTTGCTTGGCTGGCCCAGATGGCTCGGCAATCTAAAGGCCCACGCAGAATCGGGTGTGGGCATGGTCGGGTTTTGGAAAGCAGTTTCGCAACTGGTATTCTTGAAGAACTCTGTTTATGATCTTTAGGTTAGAGTGCACTACAACCGTTTTGAGTGGGCCGAACGATTACGAAGCGAACGAAAAAGAAAAAAAAAACGCAAGCAAAACGCAAGATAAGCACGCTTCCAAGGACAACCGTATGGGAGGCCACTCATCAGAGGGAGGGGCTCGGCGACGGCGACGGCGAGTACCAAGACTACCGGTACTTCACCAAGATCAAGGGGCTTTAATATCGCTTTCGTGGAGCGGAGGGGGAGGGAAACGAAGAGGGCTGGAAACCAGCTTTTCGGCTCACGAATAATAACATCTGGGGTATAACGTCCCAAAACCACGATATGATTATGAGAGACGCCATAGTGGAGGGCTCCGGAAATTTCGACCACCTGGGGTTCTTTAACCTGCACCTAAATCTAAGTAAACGGGCCTCAAACATTTTCGCCTCCATCTAAAATGCAGGCGCCGCGGTCGGGATTCGATCCTGCGACCTTCGGGTCAGCAGTCGTGCGCCATAACCACTAGACCACCGTGGTGGGGCAACTTTTCGGCGCGCGTCACAGGCATCGAGACAGACAGACAGACAGACAGACAGACAGACAGACAGACAGACAGACAGACAACGAACTTTATTTGATCCTGAGGAGCTTTCGCGGGAACAACTATCGGAGTCCCGCGGAAGCCACTGGCCGCGTCCAAGTCGGGGCTGGGACGCCGTGATGTTCAGCCCTTTCTTGGGCCCTCTGGATTGCCTGGATTGGGACATTTTGTAGCGTTAGCTACACTGGCCTAACCGAGCCAGTTTCGCGTGCCTCCTCAAGAGCCGTGCTGCGCATGCGCGAGGATCAGTGATGTCACGCACCGGAGCCGGCACCTCCCGCGCGCTCCGCCGCCACTGGTCTCCGCTTTCCAGAGGAGTGACGTCGTAGCCGTGGCAGACGTATTGGCACCGGCACGCGCGCAGCTATTCGCCTTCGATGTGCAGTCGCCGTCTGACACTGCGCTGGAGCCGCTTGATAGCGCCTCTGACTGGCGTTTGCCAGTGTGGTATAGCCATGGAGAAGGACAGCGCAAATGCTGCTCAACGGCACAGAAGAGCGCAGAAGCTTAACTCATCGGATCCCGAAGTAGTGCAACATTTTTTGCTCACAACCAACGACGCAGCCGCCGACACCGACACCACTATTTCCGGGACACGAGCTCTTCAACGCTGTCGCGTTAGAAAGGTCCCGGCTCGCTAGCATCGAGCCAGGCTACTCTCTGTTTATTTTGCAGAGGCTGGCTCGAATATTTAGGAACCCTCCTCGTTCAGACACAAAAAATGAAATTGCAAAAGAAATAAAAAATATCTGAACAAAAAAAGCAAGAATACTGACTTGTCACTAACAGCAGTTTGCGCAGCCGAAGCAGTAAAGAGAAAAACAGGAAGTAATCATATAAGAAATATAAAAAATAAAAGAAAAGCTGACATAGTATAGGAACACGCTAGACACCGCGCACTGTGGGAATGGATGTAATGCTGAGCAGTTTGCCAAGAGCTCCGTACCCCGCATCGGTTGTCTTTAAAGAAAAGCAATGCATTTATGTTACGGCATGTCGTTCGCTACTGCATGTTTGTCTTGCATGCATTCGTGTATGTACATCCTGGTATATACCATGCGAATGAAAAGTATATTCTGGTATATAACATGCGTCACCTGTCATTTATTTCTGTGACACTCATGGCGTGCAGTGTTTGATGTATACAAAATTATTGAAATGTTCGGAAGAGCACTTAGACCTTGTCATGTAAATGATGGCATGCATGCCATGCGTTTCATTATTTTCGTGTTATTACCCGTAATTTATTTCCACCATAGACTATATTGATCAAATAATGAAACGGCCGCGAGGGTATTAGGAGCGCGTTAGGTAACATTGACGTGTAATTGTATGGCAGGCACGCCATTATTTTCATGTTAGGACTCGTCATTTCTGTTCGTCATACACTGATGTCATTCTATATCAGTTTTGGTATATCTCAAACTTGAAACGGCTCCGAGAGCAGCAAGACCACGTCATGCAAATCATGGCGTACATGAAATGCGTATTACGATTCTCCCGTTAGGACCAGTGTAAACGAATACGATAAGCCTAGCCGAATATTATAAGACTGAAACTTGGGCTAGTTGGTCGTACTTCATAATGAAACGGCAGCGCAAACACACACGGACCGAAGAACGAAGAAGCACGGAACACATAGCGCACCATAGTAATAGCGCTCTGTTCCGTGTTCCTTCTTCTGTCCGTGTGTGGTTGTGCTGCCGTTTCATTATTTAACCGAATGTACGTTGATTCGCAGCTGATAGTGGATGTAAAGGTATGTAATATAGTTATGCTTACCTTTCCCTTCCGTAACATCGTGTAACAGATTATTACACTGTATTTCAGGCTACATTGTTACAGGCTCATCTTAATGTGCATGTCTTAAAGGTCACCTTACTACCCGGCGTTCAAAGACGAGTGAGTGGTTTCCTCGTCGCCTTCACTACCCTCCCTATAGGCCATATCTCCCCCTCGCCCCTTATTTCTTGAAGGCACGTGCACCATGTCAGCACTAAGCGCGTATCCACACGACGGACTAAATCCGTCTTTTCCGCAGCGGACGGCGCATCACGTGACCCTGCGTCACGGATTTGTGCCATCCGTGCCGCGTCCGCGGTTGTAGCGGACGGAAAATGCCAAGCTCGTTTTCGCATCCGGATTTTCGCGGACTAACATAGTAGATTTGGCGGATGGTGTCAAATCGTCATGAATATTTTGCTGTCGAAGCTTTGGGATACACACATAAAGCAAATACAGGCGTCACTTTTCCACTAACGGGCTACGCAATGAGCAACGAAGAGCTTAAAGATTCGAAGCGGGCAGCTCTCACTTCAGACGGTGCCGCCATGATATTTTACCCGGAGCGTTCGTCTGCTCGCTTCGTCCGCCGTCTGGATGCGCTTCGCAGCCGGACGGGCGGCGGAATCATCGTCCACGGAAGAGATTTCCGCGTATGTGTCCGCGTGTGGATACACCCTAAGCGTTGACCCTATCAAGATTTCGCGCTTGTCGGCTACACGCTGGTATATCCGTCTGCGCAGTCTCAAGCACACAAAATGAAGTGAAGTTAGTTGATCGCGCACCATAGTCATGCGAGGCAAGGAAGAACGGCTGGGCGGCTGCATTACCAAGTAGTGCGGGAGACAAATTCACATCTGATATTTCGTGTATATGGACTAATCGAGAGTATGCACTATATAGATGTCACGGGAATCACTGTTCTACGTCACGAAGTGCGCTATAAAAACGAGAAACGCCAGGAGAGAATATTTCGCTCGTTGTTTTTTTTTTTTTGCATCTTCAGAGGCTAGTGAGGGGCCCTCTAAATCTAGTATACTAACTAGGTCGTGACAGCGCCTTCACACCGCTTTGCCCACTTTCATCTACACTCCTGAACGCATGAAATGAGCGATTTCGGCAATCAAAACGCGCTATTTTCTTTGAATCTCACGCAAACCATCCCCTTATTTACAGTGGCCCAACAGGTAATTTGACATTTCAGTCACATGTTCAATTCAGTTTTACCTTGGTATTATTACGACGAAAACCGGCGATAGGTATACTGAAGCCACAGGGGGGCCAGTTTAGGCAGAATGCGACGAGCTTCAACACGGTCATTTTGCTTTGAAATGATAGTGCATACTTGGAAAACTGATCATGTAATGTAGGGCTACATACGTGCGGGTGTTCCAAAATGATTATAGAGTATATGGAAATGTCTTGATTGGCTATTTTTAGAGCTCTGCGAGAGGCTTGCGATTCTGAATGCCGAAGAGTGCGAAATAAAGCCACCAGCACATAGCACGCCAGAAGCATGTTGGTATGAAAATCGGTGACCTACTTATCAGTTCCCTGCAATGATCAACACTCTTAACGCTTGACTTTTCCGTACTAGCTTATCTAAAAAACTGTGCAACAATAGAATTTGCATATTTATGTCTGACATAGTCACAAAATAGACCATGAGAACCGGTGACGGACTAATGCTTCAGGCGAGACCACTCGGTCTTAAAACCTAGGGTGAAGTCATCGGCTTTAAGCAACAAAAATAACATTGTGCGTGCTTGTCGCCTTAGAGATAGTATAAGTCTTAACAATGATATTGGATTTGATGCTACCTGACTGATGCAATCGTGTGACTGCGTCAGTCGCACCGCTTACTAAAGATTGGTTACACATTTACAATGATGAGCAGAATCAACAGCTTTTTACGCAAAAATCGAAACCCTTACCTCATTCAGGTCGACCGCGCTTGGGATTTGGAAAACAGTGCAGATTTCTGAAAAAACAAAACGGTTAAAAGTTAAAAAGTTAAACGGGTAAAAAACAACGAACAGTGGAAGAACGCTTACGACAACAGAAGAAGTCACTATTTTTATAAAGATGGGGTATTACGTCCCTGAACCACGATATGATTATGAGAGTCGCCGTAGTGGAGAGTTTCAGAAATTTAAACGATCTGGTGTTCTTTACCGTGCACTGAAATCGCACAGTACACGGGCTTATAGCATTTCGCCTGCATCTAAATGCGGCCGCCGCTGTTGGGAGCGAGCCAAGCACCGCTGTTGGTCAGCTGCCAAGCACCATAGCTACTGCTCCACTGCGGCGAAGCAATTTCCGTAAACATAAAGACCAGTTTGATGACAATTTCTTGCGGCAGTAAGCTGATGTGTGCTTTACGTGAGCACAAAGGGGCCAATTTGATTCCGGTCATGTTAAAATTATGGTAATTGCACAAATACCACCGTGGCACTGCTTTCCCCACTGTTGAACCAGTGCGTCGCTACAGCGATTTAAAAAGACGGAGCGTTCTTACCGTCCCACGTATACCTAGAAGTTTCAGCAGCATTGACGGACACGAAATGCGAGCACGGAGCTAATGAAATAAGGATCGCTACGTAAAACATTTTCTATGCAAGACTCAGTAAAGCACGTAGTCGATATGCCGAGGATTCGTGGACGTATTTCTGCGCTTACTGAATGCACTACAGCCGCGTTCGGGCGCCGCAATTAAACGTAACGATTCTCCCTCGCCTGATAAGGATCGCTCTTCAACGCTTCAAGCAAAATGGGGAACGTACAGGGGGCACGACTTTCAAGCCACACGTGTTTTGCATTTTTGAAACGTATAAGCTTCATTTGTCAGTTTGTGCGAACGCTGAAAAAGAAAGATGAGATGGTTTGTGAAGCACACTCTGACAGACCGCGATAATTGCATTCCTGCAACGTGATGCTGCCAAAGGCTGATAACTTCATAAGGAAAACTATCGAATGCGTGGTGCTTTATTCATTTGACTTGCTGCATCAATGGCCTTGGCCTTAAGTTCCCCTCAGAGTCCATTACAACGCATCGTAGCGAGGATATAATAGGCGCAGATAGTTGTTTAGGCAGCTGACACGTAGCATACGCTAGATACAAATTCCACTCGATAGTGCTCGGGCCTAGCACGCTCCAACTTGTAGCACATGGTTGTCTTTCCTTACATTCAACGATAGGCCATCACAGGTGCATCGGCAAATTGAAAATTTCATCCTGTGCACAATGTAGGTCAGATTGGCAATGTGGCCACGAGTGTCGGTTGGCAAGAAAGCCACAGTTTTATCAGCCAAGGTACCCAAGCACGCATGCTGATAACGTTAAAGAGGGTGCTTTGCTTGGCAAATTTTTACAGAAATATACGGGAACACAGACGTTTTAAGAGTGCGTTGCATGGGAATTGATGGGATTGTTCCGACGAGGCAATCAGTTGACTGCAGCAATAGAAAAACTCGGGAATATTTTCGGCTTGAGGACGTCTACCACGATAGAAGCGCTTTCAGTCTACCTTATATGTGTTAGTATTTGCTTTCGACTCCCGGTGCAGTTGGTTCATGCTCATTCTGTGGTATCGGCAAAGTTAAATGTCTCTTTGCGCCACATAGAAGTATGCAGTGCCTCCGACCGGATTTGGAGCAAGAGAGCACTACACGGAACTGGATCTTCTCGTAGAGTGGTGGCTAAGCGCTTTGACAAGCTCGGATCCACAGGACCAACTGCCGGCAATCCAAAGGGTCCGGGCAGCTGTGAAAACGTTATGCCTCACCGCGCATAAGACCGGGTGACATGAGCCCGGGCCCGCAACCTCGCAAGAGCTTTCCGTTCGTACACATGCAGTGTAGAAATATAGTTCCGATTGCACGCTGAGAATTGTGCAGAAATAAATGCATGTAGAAATGAGCGTGCCAATCTCTTCTTCTAACTATACCTTACTGGAAGTGATGCCATTCGTTGCTTGGGCATTCCTTTTTTTTTTGCAAACAGTACCGCCACTGATACATGATTGTACGTTGACCTTCGCTTCGCATTATTTACTGCCCATCGCCGGCACTTTCATGCACTGCTTAATGCCATCAATGTCTCTGTTGAGTCACTTAAAAGCCTGCGTGCAAACGAATTGCCTGAAGTTCGTCGACACGTCCACCGCGGTGGTATAGCGGTTACGGTGCTCGGCTGCTGACCCGAAGGTCGCGGGTTCGATCCCGGCCGCGGCGGTCGCATTTCGATGGAGGCGAAATGGTAGAGGCCCGTGTACTTAGATTTAGGTGCACGTTAAAGAACACCAGATGGTCGAAATTTCCGGAGCCCTCCACTACGGCGTCTCTCATAATCATATCTTGGTTTTGGGACGTAAAACCCCAGAAGTTCGTCGACAATGGTTCAGTGGCTCCGTGAAGCCATTGCGTGAACAAGGTGCCCAGTGCTCGACACGAGGTGAGCTTGATTATCACACTTTGTTTAACAGTGGTTAGATTGGCGGCTCTAGTCTTGTTCTGTCGCCGAACATATTGCGAATCAATCTCTGCAGGGTGTTCAACATCAGCAAAGTAAGTTTGTTTGCCTGACAAGGTGGCCGTGGAAGCCGACGCACCATTGTTCATTCGTTACGGCGCATTCGCGTTGCAAGCGTTTATTACTGTCGCTAAGCGGCCGTGCTGCTTGGTTTCGAAGCATTCGTTGTGTTCAACTATCTGGGGAGCGCTGAATGCCCCCTTATTTCTTGGCAAATTTTGCAAAGACATGTGAAAGACCCACGGCCTCTTTCCACGCGCGTTTTACGGGGCAAGTACGGAAAAGAGGTCGGAGACAGGTATCGCCGGAACCACTCGGCTGGGTTCGTCGTCCGTCATGCTGGAATCTGCGTCAGGTAGTTCAGAAGATTCCACATCTGTGCCGTTATCTGTGCTGTTCCCTCATCGGCTTGCCGCAGCTTCTCGGAAGCCATGGCAGCAACGGCGGTGGGCGTGTGCGTTGGTTCCAACTGGATTTCTGGACCCGTCGTCCTCGTGGAAATGTTGAAACCGCTGTCCTGGGATACCGAGGAGCAGGAGGGTACAAGTTCGTAGATTCTTTGGAGCATGTCCCAAACACTTCATTGCGCTAAACTTCAAAGAAACGTCGGAGCTATGAAAGCGTGCATCGTATCGGCACGGCTGCTCGCAGTGGCCCCCGCTGGAAATGTTTTATCGTCTGACGCGGTATAAATTTTTCTACGAAACTCTTCATTCCGAAATAACAGCTCGTAAGGAAGATGCGACGTTTGAGGATGGAAATATCCTGCGGATAAGGTAAGAAACCGGCTTATTTCTACATACACCACTCTAGGGTATGTTCTATTAGCAGTTATCGCAGAAGATAGTAGGTACGCTGCAGAAGTGCAGGACCTTCCAATTTCATTATGCCTGCTTGGGTGGGTCAGAGAGTTTAACGTCTCAGAGCAACTCAGGTTATGACAGCTGTCATAGTGGAGGGCTGCGGGTATTTCAACCACCTCAGGCTCTTCCCCGTGCACTGTCATCGCACAGTACACAAGACTTTTGCAAATCTTCTCCATGAAAATGCGACCGCCACGGCCGGGAGCGAACCCGCTTATTTCGCGTCAGCAGCCGAGCAGCGGAACCAGCGAGTCACTATATACGACAGTTGAATTCCGCTGTGGCGTCAAATTATCAGTAGAGGGGCCGGGTTGGGGAGCATTTAGCATTACAAACAATGTAGGTTCACCAAAACAGCGAAAACGTTTAACAGAATCTTTTAGAACGGCAATTATGCCAAACTGCCTAACGTTGTGTTAGTTAGGCTTAGCTGCTGCTGCTGCTGCTGTTGCAGCAGCTGTTTTGTGCAAGCTCTGAAATAGTCATAAACTAACATAGGCTTGTGTTTCACGTTACGCGTTGCCCTTTATAATCGTAGAATCTTCTCTTTCACATTTGTGCCCGTGTTGTACTTCTTCATCGTGAATATATTGGTACTTGTTCGGTTTTAGTGTACTGCGTACGGCTTTTGGTGCTCAAGCATGAAACGTACTTACGCACATTTTGCTCCCCACTCCTGAATGCCGCTGTCAAACAAGCACACATTAGGCTTTCAAGCGCATTATTTTAATGCAACAGCAATCACATGGACACCTCAGCCGTATTGGTACCATCGTCGGTGTCGCCGTAAGGTTCTGCATGAAGTCCAAGGGCGATAAAGTTGCCTCGCGCGTTCTGTTTTCTATGTGCGAGTGAGAGCGTTCAAGGGCAGCTGTGAATAGTGGCGGAGAGGAAGGGTAGACGCCTCACACCTTCATATGTACTGTGTGCTGACCGTTCGGTTTTCGTTGAAGCGATAGACAACACGAACATCGCTTCACTCGTTGCAGCGCCCTATTTCCTTACGCTAATGTTTTGTTACGCCAGCGAAAGACTTCAAGCGTCAGAATAGGCAGGGATGATTATGGCTAGTGGGTTCATGAACAGCATGACACAGCAGCGCAATCTGCGGGACAGTAAAAGACGCAGAACCGAGCTCTGTCTATCACCTGGATTTTATTAGAAAAGCAAAGCATGTATAGACAATGGCACAACAAATAGAAGGGGCGCGAAGGCTATCAAGCGACGCAGCCGGCCGGCGAAACAATCAATTTCCATAAAGAATAACAGTTTACCCAATGTAGTGAAATGCAGTCACACCAACGCGGTAACACCAAGACAGTGAAAGCGCGGCCGAGGATGGCAAACGTTGTGGCGATGAGGTGAAACGACCCCCTGTAAAGTCGTTTTCACCTCATGGCGTACGCGTGAACGGCGGTAGTTTGCTTAAACGCCGCCGAACGGAAGTTGGCGCTGTGCTTGCGCGTTAGCGCAAGCACAGCGCCAACGTTTGGTAGATGAAGGAGGCAATCAATTGGAAGGGTATGAAGCGCTACGTTACATCCAAAAGATAACAGCCGATTCATTTAAAAAGTTCGCCCAGGCGATTCCCCCGGTGAGGAAAAGTGCGCAAAGGAGTGCAACCAACGAAGATGTAGTACTAGAGAATTTCAATTGGAAGAAGGCCGAAGGAAAAATTCCTAAGCGCACTACTGCTGGCTTAGATGGGGTTCCCGTCAGCCTCATTAACGAACTCGGACATAAAACTAAAGAAGCACTGCTGAAAGCCGTAGAAAAGTACTTACAGGAGGGGGAAATACCAGACAGTTGGCGAAAAAGTAGAATGAACTTAATCTATAAAGGCAGGGGAGAAAAGGATAACATTCGCTCGTATAGACCGCCAACCATTACATCGGTGCTATACAGGTTGGCGACGCAGGCAGTAAAATTAAAAATAGAAGCGTGTGTAGAACAAAATGATATTTCGGAAGAACTTCAGAATGGATTTCGAATCGACAGGCGGTTAGACGATAATCTGTTTGTTCTTACCCAGTTTATAGAAATATCGAAAATAGAAAACAGGCCCTTATACGTAGCTTATTAGATATCACCGGGGCGTATGACAACGTTAATCAGGAAATTTTGTGGGATATACTGAAAGAAGTGGGCATAGGGGACGACTGTATACAGCTTTTGAGGGAAATTTACCGAGAAAATACAGTTTGTATTGACTTGGAAGGAATAAGTTGTAAAGGACAGCGTTGAAATTAGCAAGGGGCTGAGACTGGGATGTCCTTTGTCACCGCTGTTATTCATGCTGTACATGGTGAGGATGGAAAAAGCGCTAGAAGGTAGCAACATAGGATTTGATTTGTCACACAAACAGGTCGGCACGATGGTTGAGCAGAAGCTTCCAGGTCTATTTGATGCTGATGATATTGTCTTATTTGCGGACAGTCAAGATGATATACAGCGACTGGCAGATATATGCGGAAGGGAATGTGAGGCTCTAGGACTAGGATTTAGTGCAACAAAATGTGGATTGATGGTATTCAATGATCACGGAGACCATACGGTCTTAATACAGGGCCAAAAAATACCGAGGGCAAGCGAGTACAAGTACCTCGGAGTATGGGTAAATGAGGGGGATAGATATATGGAGGTACAAGAGAAAGCATCGGTAGCAAAGGGAAAGAGGAATGCTGCAATTATGAAGCACAGAGCTTTATGGGGATACAATAGGTACGAGGTGCTTTGAGGGCTGTGGAAGGGTGTGATCGTCCCGGGGCTTACATTTGGGAACTCAGTGGTGTGCATGAAGTCAGAGGTACAATCAGGTATGGATGTATATCAAAGGACGGTGGGCCGCCTCGCGTTGGGCGCTCACGGGAAGACGACAAATGAGGCTGTAAAGGGTGATATGGGATGGACAGGCTTTGAAGTGAGGGAAGCTCAGAGCAAAATGAGATTCGAAGAGAGGCTGAGGAAAATGAAGAAGAGTAGATGGGCTGAGAAGGTTTTCAGGTATTTGTATAGAAAAAGCGTTCACACGCAGTAGAGAAAAAGGACTAGGAGGCTCACCAGTAAATATACGGCTAGCAGCGCGGGCGATATGGCAACAAGGACCATTAAGCGGAAGGTCAGAGACGCGGAGAGGACTTATTGGGTGGCGGCGATGGAAAAGAAGCCGGCTCTGTGTAACTACCGAAAGGGAAAAAACGAAATAAGTAGGGAAAGGTATTATGATAATTCAAGGGGAAGCGCTTTGCTGTTTGAAGCAAGGTCGGGCTGCCTTAGAACGCGTAGTTATAAAGCGAGATTCAGTAACGAAGAAGAACAATGTACATGCTGCGGGGGAACTAAGGAAACGATGGAACATGTACTGATTGAATGTGGCGATATTAACCCAGGTATACGTGTGGGCACGAGTCTACATGAAGCCTTGGGTTTTAGGGACAACAATGGAAAGCTGAACACGTCCGCGATAGAAATAAGTAAGAGACGGTTAGGGTATTGGTGGCAGAAAATTAGAGATAAAGTACAAAAATAAATAATGGGGAAAAATATGGGCATTCTGCCTTAAGAGGCACAGAGATGGACAGTGAATTTATATTTTTTTGGTATAATAACATAGATTTAATCAATGTAGATAAGGTATTAAGCCAACCTGAAACAAGGAAGTTTTTTTTTTCTTTTTTTTCCCCGAGCCTGGTGGCAGACAGGTCACCGCCCCGTTATAAAGGGGACGCTCATAGCGTCCATCCATCCATCCATCCAGCGCGGTGGCGTCAGCAGCGACACCTGGCGGGAGCGAGGTTGCGTGGGCACTTCAGGAAGATCCTCTTGTGGCTTGGCGTGGTCGGCGATGGAAGGCTCTCGAGAAGGTCCGTGAGCACGATTCCGCGGCTCGGGCTGGCCATGATGTAAATGTATTAATAAATGTCCGCGTGTTCGTTGCACAATGGTGTCTACTGTGAACATGTGTTCAGAGAGCGGCGCTGCTCAGACGCCACATCAGTTACATGGGGACGACTAAATTAAGAAATTTGCAGACATCAAGTCGAATCAGTTCACGCAGGGATAGGCAGGTTGGAGATAATTAGGAGATCTCTTCGTCCTGCAGCTAGCACACGATAGTTTGATGATGAGGATGATAAGAAACACCAGCGATGACAGTTTTCCGGGCAGTGCTTTTTAAAGACGAATTTGACGATCCGTAACTAAGTGACTAGAAAGTGTCGAAAATAGAATTTTGAAAAAATGAGAAAATCCTCTACTCTATACAACATGGGCGAACGCGGCGTGTTGCACCTCACGTGGCTCGTAGCTGATAAGGGAGTGATATTACAACTCCTGTTGAAGTGATATCGTGGTAATTAAAGCTGCCTTGTGTGCATGAAAATAGGAACTAGACGTTGAAACACATGTTGCGCTACCTGTTGGTTGCATAGCGCGGTTTACTTCTTTCTCTTGATGAATCGGCGATACTAGCATGTTTTTAGCAGAATTTACTGAAGTCTATCAGTGTAAGTTCTTTCGCTAGTGCCGGGTGAAGCACAATCGCACGAGACGACCCACGTGCGCATAAACACACGCGCACACATGAGAAGGCATACTTTTCATGTGTGCGCGAAAAATACGACAGATAGCTCTTTGCAAGGCCGACTTGTTTACGCTAGAGCCCTGGCCCTCTATCGAATGCCTCAGATATGGCTCACATGTTTTCAGCAAAACCATAACGGTAATGCGACTCTTGATACGTGCTTTACAACTGGACAGGATGTGACAGCGCTCGCATTGTCCAAGGACAGGCCACGGAATGCTAAACATACCTGTTTACCGCGCATGCGCGGCTGCTGCGAGCTATAACTTCCTGGAATGGTTTCAAAAGCTAACGAATGAAACTTGTTGGAATTTACAAAAATTATGGTCTGTGAAAGCTTTCCCTCTTCGCTTAAATACGAAATGGCGTAATTTCATGAACAACGCAACAAATAATTCAGAAGGACGTCTTCTTGGCGAGTTGCTAATAAACAAGTATTAAACAACATACACAGCGCTGTGTATGTTGCTCCTTTACTGTGTTCGTGTCTTTTGCACTAGGCTTAATAAAATCAAATCCTTGTGTTCTATGCGCAAAAAATGCAATACAATCATGAGGCACGCCTAATTACGTTTCTCCTATTAAACTATGACCGCCCGGTGCTGTTCAACGTGCATCTGAACCTGAGTGCACAGGCATTTTCGCGCTTCGTTACCATCGAAATGCGGCGCCTTTGTGACAAATTGAACCTGCGTGGTAGAGCTTACAAGCCCTGACACGGTGGCTAGTGGTTACGGCGCTCGACTGCTGACCCGAAGGTCGCGGGATCGAATCCCGGCCGCGGCGGCTGCATATTCGGTGGAGCCGAAAATGTGTGAGGCCCGAGTACTTAGACTTAGGCCGCGGTTAAAGAAGCCCAGGCGGTCGACATTTGCGCAGCCCTCCACTACGGTGTCTCTCATAATCATATCGTGGTTTTGGGACGTTAAACCGCAGATATTATTGTTGGTAGAGCTTACAAGGGCGGCACCACTGCCGATGAGCTACTGGGGCCATGAATGAATTTACGGGTTTATTTATGCAAAACTTATTATTCGAGGCTAATCTCGTCGAAGATTATCACGGAAGGCCCCATGAAAATGTCTGCCCATTACAGAGTCGTATGCGCATAACATTATACATTTCTATGTAATAATTCATCAATAAAACAGCTTCAGTAACAACAAATACATCGACAAGAATATCCTTCTAAACAACAAAAAAGGTAAAGTACATTCTTAAGAGTGACATAGGCTCAACACTCAGGAAGTGTAACAGTTCTAGAATTAGATTGCGGGAACTTGGGAAGCAAGCAGTTCATTGTAAATCAAAGTATCTACTTGCTTAAGAATGATGCGTTACAGTGCAATTCAATGATTTCACTGTAACTGATGAAAGAAAAAAATATAAAAAATAAGCAACCCTTCCTCCCCGAGAAAATGACGGCAAGCGAAGCTTGTCTTGTGCGTGCCAGACCTACAACTTTTCTTTTTTTTTAAATGCGAAGCATTTCTTAGCGAACCTCGGGCACTTTGGCCGTTTCTATCTACATATCTATCTATCTATCTATCTATCTAGCCGCCTACGTCTGGGTGCTCTCCTGGTCGTCTCCATAACTTGTAATATACCAAAATTGGCACAGCAGGGGATCAGTGTATGACGAACACGATTCACTGGTCATGACATGAATAACGCAAAATATCTGTCGCGTACGTTACGAAACCCTTTCTCTCAGTCACGTGTGGCACATACCCGCACACCAAAGTTCATGTTATGCGGGTATATGCCACAGGTGATACAGAGTCTCAACCAACAGTAACCGCGAAGACAAATAAATTGACACGCAAAGAAAGTGATAATAATATTAATTGTGGGGGTTTTTTATGTCCTAAAACCACGACATGATTATGAGAGACGCCATAGCGATGGGCTCCAGTAATTTTGACCATCTGGTATTCTCTAACGTGTACCGAGATCGCACAGAACACGGCCATCTAGCATTTTGCCTCCATCGAAATTCGACCGGCCACGGCCGGGATCGAACCCGCGACCTTCGAGTCAGCAGCCACGCACCGTAACCGCTACACCACCGCGGCTGACGCAAGGAAAGCGAGGAAGCTGAAGACAGAACAGCCCTGGAAGACGTTCAACTACCATCCACTCGTCCTCGTGGTCCGCAACGTGGACCACGTGGATTACGCAACAACTGGGATCAATGCTTCCTATAATAAATCTGCCCAGAGAACCAGGCCTCTCATCATTACCGCTGACTTCAACATTGATTTTTCAAGACTCAAGAACGCCTGGTCTTTCTACTGCATGAAAGACGGCTTGGATGTGGACAGCGCATCAAAAGATCTCGCTGCCACATCCACGACAGGAGGCATCATAGATCATTTCATCGTAAGATGCATCCAGGATTTTCACCAGCTGTACTATACCTCGCACTTCACTGCACTTAGACCCCTCGTAGCCGCGATCACGAACTGATCCGATTAACAAGTCCGGTCCAGCTGCTGGTGTTCACTGATCATGGTGATGATGACCTTGTTCAAGAACTGTCAAGAACCCCTTTCACACATGCACACGGGTTCGTGAAACGTGCGCGCGTTCTACGTCATAACACACAAGTATAACAACTGTAACAACTGCAACTGTGACTGTAACGTTACGTGCAGTGCGGCTGCGCGCGCCACTCGGCTGTGTATATATCTAGGGAAACTTTCCTGCATGAAGCTTAGTGGCGAGCAACGCCTGTCCTGTGCATCTGTGTTTCTTTGTCTTGTTAGGATTAACGCTATCCAGCATCGAAGCTATAAGCACTACATATCAGCTTACCGCGTCTGGTGTTGGTAACACCCATTCTGCTGTTGGTATCGTTATGCAACTGCATGTAAACAACTGGTTACATACAGTAACAACTGGTTACAACTGGTTCCAGGACAGGAGGCATCGCAGATCATTTCATCGTAAGAGACATCCAGGATTTCCACCAGCTGCACTATACCTCGCAATTCAATACACTTAGACCCCTCGTAGCCGCGATCAACGAACGGATCCGATAACAAGTCCGGTGCAGCTGCTGGTGCTCACTGATCACGGTGATGATGACCTTTTTTCAAGAACTGTCAAGAACCTCTCCTACACATACGCACAGGTTTGTGAAATAGGCGTGCGTTATCCGTCATAACGGAGAAGTATAAGCATAACAACTGTAATGCAACTGTAACAACTGCAAGTTTGACTGTAACGTACGTGCAGAGCGCCTGCGCGTGCCACTAGGCTGCGTACCATATATATCTAGGGAACTTTCCTAGATGAAGCTTAGTTGCGAGTAAGGCCTGTCCTATGCATCTGTGTTCCTTCTTTGTCCAGTTCGGATTCGCGCTATTAAGTATTGAAGAATATAAGCAATACGTAGCTTAACGCGTTAGGTGTTGGTAACACCCATGTTGCTGTTGGCATCGTTACGCAACTGTAAACAACTGGTTATAAAATACATGTGCGACTCTTCAACATATGAGTGTGCGCCTGCCACTTGCAGATTTATCTAGCATCATTCCGTAGCGTTTCGCTCATTTTGAAAAATTACGCCACAGTCACCATACCGCGCATGCTTCGCATAACATCGATTTGCACGGTCCGTGGGATCTGCCGAATTTTTTTAAAGTGAAGGTAACTTAAGTAGAGATAGATGCATGCAGAAAAGCCTATTCTTAATGAAGAGCAAGTGCGTGCCTTTGTAGTAACACTGTATCTAATAATATCTAGCTACATCTGCACTGCTAAACAGAAGCCTGTTCTATTTAGGTCAATTGCCACTCTCGGTCCCGGAAAGGGCACAAAGACTGATCATAATTCACGGGAAACAGCACAACCTGAACCCGGAAGTGCCCCGCCACGGTGGTCAAGTGATTATGGCGCTCGACTGCTGACCCGAAGTTCGCGGGATCGAATTCCGGCTGCGGCGGCTGCATTTTCGATGGAGGGGAACATGTTTGAGAACCTGGTATTTAGATTTAGGTGGACGTTAAAGAACCCCAGGCGGTCGACATTTCCGGAGCCCTCCACTACGGCTTCCCTATTGTGGTAATGAGACGTTAAACATATCGTGGTCATGGGACATTAGATCCAAGATATTATCATGTTATTATTATATTCCCACCAATTGTCTCGTCGTTTGGCGATAATATTCGTGAAGCCGGCGGCACATACCATTTTTGAGGTCGAAATGGGGTTTGTAAAGCGTTTAAAGCAATTTTAAGCCGTCCTATAACGAGGCATAATTTCTTCTCCATACACTTCAGAAATATCTGGAGCAGCGTCTGTGACTTTTGCATCTCGATTAGCCGCAAGAAAATATCAGACCTACGCTCTACGCTATACACGCATAGCGTCATAACGTACGCTGGAGAAACCGCCTCAGAGCCTGCTGCCCCAGCGCTCGCACCCAGCACTCGCGTGCGTCTTCCGGTGCGTAGAATATACGATGCTACGGGCGATGTTGTCGATTTGGACTTTACACAGAGCATGACGGGTGACGGCGACGGCAAACACCCGTCGAGAGTGTCCCTATATTTGCTATTGCAATAAGCGAAATAGATCATTCGAAAATTTCACAAGTCCGTGAAAAGAAGTGTTTTTCGTCTACTTCTACGCTTTTATTTTATTTTCTTTCCATAGTGCATCATTGCAGAGCCTGGAGCGGGTACTTTCATAAATGAATGAATGAACGAAAGAAGGCTGTCGCTGTGGCAGAGTCGTAAAATGATTGCTGAAAATAAATTGCTCGAGTGCTTTTGTGTTGCTAAGAATCTGCCATGCCGCATACACTAACAATTTTTCAAATGTTTGTAGAAGTAAGTGTCGTTTTAAAGTGTAGCATAGTTTATTGAGTTGAAGAGCACGGTTCGCTCTGTCCGACTTCCTTAATGTTTTATTTTGACAGGAGTGGAAATTGTGTGGCACACGGAAGCAAGTTCGGAACCAAGTATGACATTAAGTTTCTTCGTGCTAATGCATATTGAGAGACATGACTCATTTGTAAACGGGGTTCTTGGAAAATCTGTTTATTCATGTAACCAAGCTACTTTATTTCTTATATTGCACGGTAACTTGGGTGCGCCGAGAAGAATGACTTATTTGCCTGAAAGAAAAAGGACAATTGTCAGGTCTTTATTCGCATCATGAAGACAACAGCCCTCACTAGGGTTCTGTGACCGCAATGTCAACAGCAATGGAATACTTCACTGAGTGCTGCCTATTGCGTGTGGTTGTTCCTTTGAAAACTTATTCGTCAAGACGCACTACTGTAAAGCGCTTGCCTTTCGACGATTTTAAATATTGTTGAGTGACGGTAACAGTGCATAGTAGCGTATAGTAGCATAGTAGCGCATAGTAGCATAAAGGCGTCGGAGAGAAACGTGGAGAAGACGATGTTCTTGCGGGGGCTGTGCTGTGTTTTCCGACTGAGTCAATGCTCTCATTTCCAGGTACTTATATTCATGTTACAGATGAGGCATAGACATGGTTCCTATACAAGTATTGTGCTTGTTTAGTGAATATTGACATCACGGAAACAACAGTGTCAATGTCGGTCTCCACTAAATGGCATCAACGAGAGAGAGAACAGTGATCTGGCTTCATGTGCTGTTATGAGCGCAGTGTGCTGACTGATTAAAAAGAAGGCACAGAAGTGCCTTCTTTTTATTGACATAATATAAGTAGATGTTGGCGCGCAAATAAGCCGCAGGATACTCCTAAGCTCTGAGAGGTGTGGAAGAGAGAGCATCGCGGTCAGAAATTTCTGAGCGTAACGAATCCACAGCACATTCGGTCTACAGGTTGAAGAACACCATAACACAATGAAGTCGCAAAAATACAAAGAGTAGGAGGGAACAAGGCGCAGCGTGAAGCTTTAAAGCTTCCGGAGCCCTCAACTACGGCGCGCATCGTAGCCACAAGGTACGTGAAACCCCAGAAATTATGATTAGTGTACACCAAGTTCTCTGGATATCGTAAATGGCGAGCCACAGAGGAAGGCGTTCGAAAGCATCCATGTTAGTACTGCAGACAAGCTCGCATACAAGGGCAATGACCTTGTCCTCCATAGCATCCGCAAGAACGTTTCCGACAAAGCACTGCAGAAAAAATTCGTGAAAACGTTGCTTATTCATTTAAAAGCACGGAATTACCAATTTTGCCCAGGGACACACGTTGCTGGCAATAAGCGCCCAAAGCAAGGTTGAGTGGCGCCACTTCTTTTGAAGGTTAGCACCATCTATGGCAGAAATATGGTAACTGGTAATATGCACTGCGCGTACCCTTTTGCCGCAACACCCCACCCCCGTTTCCGCGCAGAGTAGTCCCATAGCAGCTGTGGTGTGTCACAATGTAACTAATGGTGACTAGCCGGATGCTACAGAGTCGATGTTGTTAAAACACCCTCGTAATTTTGAGCGACCGCTTGGCCATTGAACAGCGGTATATTACGAGAAGAGGGCCCAAAAACGGTTGTTCGCCTTCACGCACACAGGATCTGTGCCTTCGTCGGGATGCGGGTAATCGTTGAAAGCACAGATGACAATCTCTTTACCGGGAACAATGTAATGAGCCGTGCGCCGCACGGGCTGCGAAAGACGGAAACACTGGGTACTGACAAAATGTTTGGCTAGGCAATTCAAGGCTTGGCTATGTGGAGTGTAGAATCATATTTCTTGCGGAAGTGTCGTGACGACGTGAAGCTAACGGGTAATTGTTACTAGGGTAGCTGTTTGGGCTTTTTTGGTTTGGCATGACACAGGTTGAAAGCGCAAAAGACGAAGACAGAGAAGAGGCGGGACACACATGAGCGCTGCGCTTTCAACCTGTGGGTAATTGTTACCTTCTTAATTATCTTGTGCCTAATGAGAAACGTCTTATTAACAAGGCCTTAGATAGGATGCCTTTAATTAGCAAGTTTTATAGCAGGATCTCAATTAGCAAGACTATAATTGACACGGCCTTAACTATCAAAGTCTGAATTAACAATGTCGTAATTAGCATGACCTTATTCAAGAAGGAACTAATGAACGATTAACTTTAATTAGCAATGTCTTAAGAAGGTGAAGAAGGCAAAGAGAAGAGCGCGGCAGCCGAGTAACGCGCGAGGATGTAGAGGTCGGTCTTGTTGATTGTTTTTAACAGCGAAGCTCTTCTTAATCGAGGCTTTCATGTCCGTCGTTGTGGTAGGGCTGGCAAGGTGGCCTCGCAGTGTGGAGAGTGGGGCTCGGTAGGAAGGGGAGAGCTGCGTGTGCTGCGAGAGGCGAGGGCGGAGGATTGTCAACCTTCCACAAACTCGCCAAGATTGGTTGACGCTGAGGCACAGTGGAATGTAAAACAGCTTCTCGTCAGTGTTCAGGAGTTTGCACTTTGAAAATGGCGAACATTTCTCGTTCTCCCTATCGAGAAGCCACGCGACGTGATCGTCAGCGAGAGCTGATGCGAGAACGGGCATGTCGTCGCCGAGCTAACCGCGATATTCGCGCAAGAGAGGCGGAAGCTTAGCGCCAACAAACGGAAAAGTTGAAAAAAAAAACATAGAAATACGATATAGCCTGATGAAGGACGGGCATAAGTTGCTGTTTCGACAGTGTTCGCGAAGTGGAGCTGGCCGGATTTTTTTGTTCACTCTGCACAGCGTAACCTCCAGCTTAAACATCGCCGCTGTTAAAATTGCAGTGGCCAAGTCAATTTGGTGTTTACAGGATTTTGCAGAACTTTTGCTTTTCACAAATTTTATCCGGGGAAACTAATTTATTGTAATCAGACGCTTCCAATAAAGCACCTAGTTCTTAATTCTTCATCGCCGCTTCGGCGGGGCCCCTTCTAGGGCCGCGATGCTGCAGTGCTCCGTGCCGAATGAGGAGTGCGTGCGCGTTGGTGTCCGTGGCGCTGCCTATGCCGACTCCGGCGACAAACTGTCGTCGCACGCCCGAACTTCAGCTAGGATTCCCTAATGGTAGGATTTGCCTTTACTCGCACTGTAGTCGTACTTTGACTGCGCAAGAGTTTTACGATTAATCAGAATGATGCTTTTCAGAACAGATTATGTGCGAATGATTCCTGAAAAGAAGCCTGAGCAATGAAACAGAATGAAGCCAGATTAAGTAGACGGTAACCAATAAATAATTAAGAGATGAATCGCAGTGGAATATATCTTACTAGGGGCAGCCATTATCTTGTGAATAGTGAAACAATGCCACTTGATTAAAGTCTGAAAAAACGGTTGCCTTCAAAAATGTAAATAAATGACCAAATCAATTGG